>NW_009920036.1:274-1207 GCF_000696875.1 Nestor notabilis | reverse complement strand
CTGCACGTTGCAAGACCCCCAGTGTATAACAAGGCTCCTCCTTGCATAGGAAGAGCCCTGTTGAATTGCGGGACACCCGCACATTGTAAGACCCCCTCTGCACTGCAGGATCCCTCCACATGATAAGGCAAACCCCAGTGTTGCGAAACACCCCCTTGAACTGCACGTCCCCCTCCTGCGATGCAAGAATTCCCTCCGCATCTCAGATCCCCATCCCACTCCAAGACTCCTCCTACACTGCCAGACCCCCTGAGCCCCTCTGCCCCTCTAGGGCTGTTGTCCACCGTGCAGGGCTATAGGACAGAAGGGAAGAAGGATGAGAGATGCCCCCCCCGTCACCTCTGAGCCATCCCAACGCCCTGTGCCAGGCACCAGCCAGGCTGGAGCATCTGTGCCCTGGGGAATCTGGGTTCCCGCAGCAAAGCCAGAGGCAAACCGGGGCACTCCTGTGCAAGGGGGGATTTGAGGCCATTTCTCAGGGTGTAGGTGCTCAGTGTTGCTGTGTATGTGCGAGTCCACGCTCTGGTGGCACATATGGCAGCGTTGACCCCGAGGTGGGAAGGGAGCAGCCTGGGATCAGTGTGAGGAGAGCTGCCTGTGCTGCTCCGTGGGGACAGGGACACTTCTCCTGGCTATAACATGGAAACACAGATAAACAGGAGCACATTTGAAGCTCTTGCAGTAGAAGCTTCCTGGGGGAAACGGGCTGTTTGCTGGGGAAATGGGCAGAGACAGAAAACCAGGAGAAAGAGGGATGTGGGTGGAGGAGGGACACGGGATGGTTTTCAGCTGGATCATGGGCCTGAACCTGCCCCAACCAAAGTGAGACAAGGGAAGAGCTGGCACATGGGGTGGGTTGGAGGGTGCCCCAGTGCGCACCCAGGGCTGGCTGGCACGAAGGCTGCCCCCACCTCCCGATGCCCTCAGGCTCCA
>NW_009920036.1:0-228 GCF_000696875.1 Nestor notabilis | reverse complement strand
CCACGCCTGCCTGCTCTGGATGGTGTTGGCCTGCTTGGATGCCTCATCCAGCCCTGCTCTGTGCTCGGGCTTGTGAATCCAGACAGGCCATTTGCAACCAAACCCAACTCCGCAGCCGCTGAGCTGGGTTGGAAAGGAACCCCCCTCAGATCCATGTTTGTCTCACAAACCCCCTTCTGCTCCTCTTGCTAAAAGCACCCGGGTGTTAGGACCTGGCCATGAGGCCGA
>NW_009920035.1:42854-74557 GCF_000696875.1 Nestor notabilis | reverse complement strand
TATATATATATATATAAAAAAGACATCTGTGAACCAGATGTCCATTTATTTTGGGCTGGAAGAGGCTTATCTCCTCACAAAAGATGTCCAACACGGTGCCAGTCTTTCTAGGAGTTGTACACAAAGAACCATCTCACTGATGTTGTTGGGCAGTGTGACAAAACATAAAGTTAACCACTTGCATGAATCCCTGCAGGCCCAACTCTTATGTCAGGATCCTGTATCTCTATCAGCAACAGACACTAAAATTAGAAGCTCCACTGTGTAAGGGTGAAATTGATTTCCAGATAGTAAAACATCAGTGCCAGCTTAAAACTGCTTCCCATAAAGTTTCTCTACTGTGATGCTTCATTCTTTAAGGATGAAATGGGGTATAAGTAAAAAGGTTCCTAGCTTTACATACTGCATTTGTCACATTCACTTTCTGAATACTCTCAATGCAGGCTTTCTTCTTGTAACTTTTTTTTCCCAAGCTTTCTTACACACAGCTGCATCGATGTACACTCGCAGGAATGCAGCTTCAAGTTTGTAAGTCACTATGAGGTAGATCCCACAGAAAGATGCAGAGAGCAGCTTTCTGGGCCCCATAATACATGTCTGGCTCCAACAATAACATAAAAAGTTACATTTATACAGTTCTTTTTATTTGGACCTAATTCTTTTCCTATCAGTTATTTTCAAAGCTTACTACACTGACAGTCTTTGTTTATTCTTTAGAACTGCATAGGAACTATTCATCCCATGTGCTCTCTGATATTTCTGAGAGTTCATCTCCTACATACAGTTTTAATCTTTCAGACTTGCTACTCAGGGGTTCTGAAGCCTTGAAAATGTAGATTTATCTCATTCACCTCTCCTAAATAGGAGGAGACTGAGCACAAAGCAGCAGAGTCTTTCTTTGGGCAGCTCATGGACACAGGTATATATGTAGTCATTTAAATATACTTTTAGGGAAGCTGTCATTAGATTATCTTATTTTCCTCTATGGATTGAGCTTTGCAAGTGAACTTCTCAGCACTTAATGAATGTGACAAAATAACAATGTCTGCACTGCTTCAATGGAGATTCATGTTAGACATCAGAAAGGAAGTTTCTAATGGATTGCATCCTGTGAAGAATTTCTGGAGTCCACTGCTTCTGGAGGCCTTCAGGAACAGGCTAGAGGGACATGCCAGGAGTCACACAGGCACAGCACAGGCCACCCGTGCTCCCCAGGGTTTGATTCCATGTCTGTGTACTATGGGTGACACGGGGACTCCCTTCCCCTCCCTGCTTGTCCTCAGCTGGAGAGGTGATTGCAGGGGGAGGTGCTGGAGCCTCCCTAGGACTCGACAAGGAGCATGTGGAAAACTGCCATGGTAATTTGCACAGCCTATGCCCATCTTTTTCCATAGCATTTGTCTTCTAAGGGGGGGACTTGTTTTCTGGTCTGACAACCAGCTGTCATGTACATTTACTAAAAATAATGCATTTGGCCTTGGAACTGACACTGCAGTCTCCAACCAGAGAGACATTGCTGGTCTGTGAGGGCTTGAGAAAAAGCCCACTGAAGGGAAAAAGAAAAGGCTACAATCTCAAGTACTGATAAAACAAATAACTCGGACCAAAACCAAGGGTATTTTAAGAGTACCTGCGACCTCACAGAATCAGAAACCATGCTAGATGAGTTAGATGTGCTGCAGGATAAGAGACAAAACTTTGTTCTAAGAAGTCGCGGTAGGATTTTTGATCAGGATGAAAATGCAGGCACTTCCCTGCAATAATTTGGGTTATTTATTTACTGAAAAAATTATTCTAATAATAACATCCTAAAGAGACCTCCCTTTAGTTCTGCAGGCAAAAAGAGGGGACTAGGGCAATAAGATGAACAGCTCTTAAAATGCCACTTTTTGTTAATAACACACCTTCAGAAGCTACTCTACCTGACCGACTATTGGCGATTAAAAAGGGATCTGAGACACTAGTATCTAGCCTTGCAACTTGGAGGCACAATGTATTACTGCAGCTACAACAAAGAGACAATGACTCTGAAAGTTGGATGTTAGTAAATTACTCAAAATCATTTACTATCAAAGCTTGACAGAGGAGAGGAAAATGTGAAGACTAATGCCAGAAATCAGATAAACCATCAGTTAGTACAGCTGTATGGCATGGCTGTTTCCTGCCACCTTCATTCAAGCTACTACTTAAAGGAAGTAAAATAGCAAAATCTGTCTCACTGTGTTTTAGCAAATCTTTGTGAAGCCATGTTTTAATGTGTTTGCTTTCCTACAGTCAGACGGAAACATATTTGAGTACTGTGAAGCTACACACTTCTGTTGAGAAACGTAACTGAAAGTTTCTTCATCACTTTGATACTATAATACATTACATTTCTACTAGTTAAGATCCGGTGAGATAACTCCAGAAGTAGTCAGCTGTTGAACATAGCTGGAAATATTAAAATGTGACCTCTTACAAAAAGACCACTGTCCTCAATCCAGATTGCATTGCCTTACTATTTCATTTCTCTTTGCAAATTCAAATGATCACTAAAATAAATATTATCCTACAAAAGGAAGTAAAGACTAAGACAGTCTCAGCATCCAAACTGTTGAAGTCATCCTTGCCATTTTTAACATGATGTTTTCTTTTCTTTCTATTTTTTATGAAAGTGTTCTATATGAAAAGTTGACACATCTCATGGCTCTAAAATGCTCTCTCTTTTTTCCACTTTTCTGCTATAGCTGATAATTTTACTAGAAATAGTACAAGACAATGAATATTTAATTAAATAAATGCTAGTACAAGCTTAGAAATATTGTTATCCATCACTAGATACAGTCAAATATTTATTAATGTCTCTTTTCAAAGCTGCATTTGTGCAGCTTGAGAATTTTAGGTTTTATTGGTTTTAAATGAAAAGGGAACAACAGCAATTCTACATCAGGCTAAGAAATTATGCGGAGCAAATTGAGACATATTTTGTATCCCTATGTGGGTGGCAGCGGAAGCTGATTCAGGTCCAGACTGCATCTTTCTTTTGTTTACAATGGATACAACCTTTATCCCTTTAATTTTGCCTTTGATTTCAATACTAGTAGACGTCAGGTACTGCTTAGAATATATCCCCCAGCTGATACACTGAGGTTGGCATGTAAATACCAAGTAAGGGAGTAAATGTTAGCAAAGCACAGTGAGGTCCTGACATACGCCAGAAAGATGATCTAGAAAGTTGCTATTAAGCCAGTTAAGGTGATGCTAAGAGGTGTTGCACAGCCTCCATCCTTGGAGGTTTTTAAGACTCAACTGGAAAGAGCCCTGGAAAACCCAGTCTGATCTCAGAGCTGCCTGCTTTGGGCAGGAGGAAGGCCCTTCAAACCTGAACTATTCCATGCTCTATGATTCTGTGCTCACAACGTAGAAATTACAACAAAGGTGCAGGTTAGAGAATGGGAAGGTGGGAGGAGGCTGACAGGGGTTGAAAGAAAGAACCAGGGCTGCTATGTCCTAACCATTTGTGGTCACAATGGTTACAGCGCCTTCTGCCACCTTCTGTCACTGGTTACAGCCAAATTGCCACAAACTGGATATGGCGCTGTTTTCCCAGAGTAACACGCACTAGTGTATATGGTCCACAGCCTCCTACCAGCCAGCAGTATTCCAGAAAAAAACATTTTGGGATCAGGAGAGCTGTGCTGATTTCAATTCACTGATGTTCTGTGAAGGGACTAGTGAAGTAAGGGATAGCAGAGCAAATTCAGTAATTAAAAGAGTAAATTAAAATCACTGGGGCAAGTAAAGCAGATCCAAGATGTGTCAAAGAGAGGAAACCGAAGCAAAAGGAACATGGAAATCTGTGATTCAATTAATAATAGGCTTTTAAAGGGACAGAGGAGCTGTAATGTTTCTGGAATGCAAAGGAGATCCAAGACAGGCAAAGCAAAGGAGCGGCTGAACACAATAAGAGGGAGAGCCTCTGAGTACATCTCAGGCAGCAACCTCAGAGAAGACAGGCAAGCAAAGGACCAAGTCAGAGCAGAGAAGAAGCAAGTAACAGTTGCCAGCACCTGCCTTTATTCACAGCCTAACAGCAATGAGGTGTCCTGCTAAGTGTCCTGAAGCCTTCAGATACTGAGAACTTGTAGTTGTCCATGATTATAGCTCACTACTTGCTATATTAAGTGCTGAGAAGATATAAACTGGAAGTGAAGGGATTCCTCGTAGGTTTTCTCAGTATGCTCAATACATGTTTTCAAGAGACATTAAAAATTATGAAGGAGGTTATGTACATGTTTCCAGCCTGTGTCATACAAATGCTCTGCCTCAAGAAAAGTTATTCATGCACCCTTGGAAGTCTGCAAGGGTTAGTGTTTTCTCAGCAGCCTGTTTAGCAGCCTGGAAAGCTTTGAAAATGATAATTAAAGCATTTCAAGGTTGACTACCACTTGACCTCACTGATTTCTATGAATTCCTCACCAGAGAAAGTGTTGTTCAGAGTCTGTAAGGGCAGCAGAATCCAAACTCAGCACAAAGACCTAATGTCTAGTTGTTTTATAATCCAACACCAGAGGGGAAAAGCTGACAGTGACAGAAATGCCTGAAGATTATAGTCCCACTCAAAGCTTTCAAAACACGTGCTGAGAATTAAGCACGAGTGGATTCTTTGATTCAAGCAGAATTGTCCATCTGTTTGAACATAAAGCCATACATGTCGTAGGAACTGGATCAGGCCAATGTGATTTCCTGCTTTTCTCTAGGGACCATTGTCTCTAGAGACCATCTAGAGACAACTGAATGTTTGAATCCTTCTGTCAGGAGGATGATGAATGAGATGGCATAGCAAATCAAGTTCAAATATATCTGGGTTATGGAGTAATCTCAGTGTTATTTTTTAAGTTCAAGCCCAGCCGGCAACTTGGAACCACGCAGCCGCTCGCTCACTCCCCCCCTCTTCCTTCCTCCCCCCGCTCCCGGAGGGATGGGGAGGAGAATCGAAGGAATGTAACTCCCACGAGTTGAGATAACAGCTCTCCAGTAACTAAGGTATAATACAAACCACTACTGCTACCAGTAATAATGATAAGAGGAATAACAAGGGAAAAGGACACAACCGCTCACCACCCGCCGACCGATACCCAGCCCGACCCGAGCAGCGATCTGGCCTTCCGGGTAACTCCCCCCAGTTTATATACTGGGCATGACGTGCTGTGGTACGGAATACCCCTTTGGCCAGTTTGGGTCAGGTGTCCTGCCTCTGCTTCCTCCTGGCTCCCCCTCCTCTCTGGCAAAGCATGAGACTGAGAAAGTCCTTGGTCAGAGTAAACATTACTGAGCAACAACTAAAAACATCGGTGTTATCAGCGTTGTTCCCAGACTGAAAGTCAAAAACACAGCACTGCACCAGCTACTAAGAAGGAGACAAAATGACTGCTGTAGCTGAACCCAGGACAGATATTTCATAAGAAAGCATTTCCTTTGTGATCACTGGGATGCACAGCTGTTAGTGACCTGACTATTTTATAGAGCAACAGAACCAAGCTGTTATCTTCAAGATGTTCACAAGCCGGGATATCTGCCTGAGCAGCTTACACTGAAATGTGTCAAAAGTAAAACTAAACATCTTGAAACATCCAAAAGAAATAGCAAGATAAGTCATTTCACTCAGTTGGGACCTACATAGGAAGAAATATTCTGTAGTATTAAAGCATACCAAGGAATGTTTTATTGGTCCATTAATGCACATAATGGGAGCATTGCAAAGCACAGAGATGATACAGAGGTGAATGAATTTCAGTGATGGGTGAAATGGTCCCTCTATATGTAATCTCTGCAGTCTTCTGGGATATTTCCCTGTGAAAGCAGGAGATAAATATCATTAACTTTTGTTGCCTTTGCTTTTGGGAGGCTGCAGCGATGTCAACTTCTCTGAGCCATGTGCAGTCATCTTCACACATGTCTTGATGCATTTCCAGTATGTAGGGCAAGAGTTGCCTACAAAATTTCTGTAATGGAATAAAACCAAAAGGTGCTGTGCTAAACCACAAACATATGTATATAGAAAATAGAAAGATCTGGTAAAGCTACCTTTGTGATTCTGCTTCTAATTTAAGAAGTTTTCAGTAAGTGTTATTGAAATACACATGTAAAGATATTTGAAAGCAGCTGGTCACAGGTATACCTTGTTTATTTTATCTTGCCATCCCAGATGTTTAGAAAGTCTATGGATTGATCTAAGGGTCTACAAACGCTAAGCGAAACAGACTTATTATTGGTAGTCTTAATTCATTGTGCCAGGATCAGTGCCTTCACTAGAAACTCTTAGAAATCAAAAAAGGTAGAAAACACAATGTGACACAATATAACACAGTGAGATTTCACAGAGTGCGTTCTTCATTAATCACCCCAAACACATTAACATGAATGATTAGCCAATATTCAGAGTCTTGCTGACTTGTTTCTATTAGAAAGAGAACCTCATGATGTCGTCAATTATTGCTTGCATGCAAGTCAAATGGAAGCTGTAATTTTCAGAGGGCTGGTGACCAGGAATTTCTGACAGTGAACTAAATACAAAACTACCCTGTGGCAGAAATGTGGGATATTGCAGGGAAAACTTTATCACCCAAGCGAGGTAAATGTACTGGGCAGATCCATACAGCTGTGCCAGCAAAATGGAGAAGTCATCAGGGTCTCACATATACTGGGGGGAAACAGAGGATGTTGGTTTCTTGAGAGCAGCCTTCCTTACACATCAGTCTATTTTCTGATCAGTTGTCTGTGAAGACTAAGAGAAAGCTTAGCTTTACCCTTGACAGATAGAAGCAGATTGTTCAGAAAATAGTCATCTTTATTAGGAAGACATGCAGAAGTGTAATAGCCTGTCCCATCCAGAATACAGTTAAATTTAGAAACTTGCCAATTTAGAAACAGCCAAAGCTGCTGCTGCCACTGATGTAAGATATCACTTGATTTCATTCAAGAGGAAAGAGAGAGGAAGAAAGAGAAAGTAAAGGCTGCAAAACATAATCTGTAATCAGACAGTTCAAAGACAGTTATTTCTTGCTGGAAAGGCAAATGATAATATAATTTTACATCCAAGCCACAGTAATCTTTGTAGTAAGATAAACTGGAGTTTGATTAGTTGCTGCACACCATAATTTGGTTTGGAATTTTAGAAGGAAAATGTCCTCCTTTGCTATTTTGTTACAGTCTTGCAGTTTTGCCATAGCTGCTGATGCCAGGGCTGCACAGACTAGTTTGCCAACTAATTATTGCCTTGCTTTTTCCAGAAAAATATGTTATACAAAGGCTTGGGTGATGTGGAAATATAAACCATGCAAAACTCCTCTGCTAAGCTTTAACTCAAAGTAACTGCTCTGAATCCGAATAATGAAGAAAGACTTGGAGACAAGTCAGCATAAAACACATGGCACAGGAAAGCATGCTGAGAAACATAAGAAATTTGGGTACAAACACACTTTTTAGCATTTGTATATCCGGCTTCTCAAAAAGATCAAATGTTTTCTGAGATTTGTGCAAAAAAACCAAACCAAGAAACAAGTGACATTTTATGTAATGCCACCTTTGTGTTAGTTTTTTACAAGGAGGCTGGAGTTCTTTGGAATAGATTTCCTTCATGCACTTCAGATAACATTTTGACTGCTGTATGAGAACAGTGAATGCATCGTGTTTCCTGAAGAACAGTAGGTTTGAGGTTTCTGAAGGGTTTTTTTTTTGGTTTCCTTGCATTGCACAGTACAAAGAAGGTAGATCTAAAAATTTGCCACCTCGTTTTTCTGCTGCTTGTGTCACAGCACTGCTGCACTTCAGTTTCAGGGGCTTTGAAATCTTTAAAGCCATGGGAGCTGAAGCCTGCCACATATAAAAGGCATGAGCTTTCCTCCACCTCAGAGCTGGCAGCTGCCAGGAAAAGGCTAATAGCTTTTTGCAAGCAAAGGAAAACCTCAGATCTTTTCTCATGTAAGAAACTAGAACTGAAACTATGCATAACCAAGTAAGCATAGGATTGTTGGTTAGGTTTTTCTTTAATTTTCCCTGGGTTTTGTGGAAGAAAAGCCCACAGCTTGCTGGGATCTGACTTTCCACTGGTTTCTTATCTTGCTGAGAATGAGGATCTTTCCCCATCCCCGCTGTCTGTCTATTCCAACCATGACTTTCTCAACAGTAGAGCCAGCAGGAGGGAATGTGTGCTTGTGATTCAGCCCCTGCAAATCACAGTGCAGCTAAACCCGCCAATTTGTGTGATTCTGCAGGAAAATGCATGGAGTGATGAGGTGGGCACAGGCTCTGCCTTCAGACCCTTACCGCAGGGGGTTCCTTGCAGCAGGGGGAAGGAACTTCTTAAACCACACTAAGCATTGGCACAGTGAGTGCAAGTTAGGAGTCTGTAGCTGTTCTCTTATTTTATTTTTATATCTTAGTTTAGTTTAAATAAACCAGCATAATTTTTCTATGGAAATTAAGATCTAAGTCCAGTAAAATCTGATCATGGGAATGCTGGTCCTGGTTTTCAGCAGAGCGCTGACTTTCTGCGTTTGCTAGTACAAAGCAGGAAAAACAGGACAGAAGAGTGCAGCACATTTCACTCATGACATTCATCTGCTTGCTTCTCCCTTGGGTGCTTTCACAGTCAAGTCATGTAAGGAAATTTTTACTGTTCTTTCATTATGTTATGTCCATTTTTGTTCTTTGGCAGACTGTTTTAACAGTACAAGTCTGCAGAGCCTTGTTCATGATCCTCAGGCCCAAGACTTCAGGTGAAGTCTCATCCAGTCTCACTTACAGCTCAGCCCACATTGTCCCACAGCTTATGGGGAAGAAAGCTTCTATTTAGTTTGCCAGCATGAATAATTATAAAAGAATATATCTAGCTGTATGAACTAGGAATTGAAAGAGAAAGACTTCTGTAGCTTTTATTCTATACTTGCAATAATAGCGGTGGCACACTGCTATGACTGCACATCTCTGTATTTTAGTATATCAAGGCCTTTCTCCAGGGTGTGTTATAAAAACACACAAAGATTTTAGAGAAATAGTTGTCTGCTGCTGATTCCTGATTGCTGAGGGTAAACACTTCTCTTCGGGAAAGGGCTTCAAACCAAAACATGTTTATTTCCTCCAGGCTTCTCAATACACCTAAGAGCCATTCACAGTCTGGAAATGTGCCTTTTTTGGAAACCGAATTTAACACCATCTTTGGGCTACATACATGAAGAATTCTCTCTCCCATTAAAAAGCACCTGTGCTTCCCTTCCTTAATTTAACCTGCTCTTTCCAGCTGAGATTGCTCTTCATGTTTAGCCATTCAGCAACTGGAGTTGATTGTAATAAAGACAGAGGGGTTTTTTCTGGTTTATTTTTGTTTCATTTTGGTTCTGTCAGACTTGTGAGCTGTCTGTGGGTAAACCCAGTGCTTTCTGTAGTCTGTCAAGAGTCAGAGGGTGCAATTTGGCCAGTAAGTGGCCATCTTCACCTCTTGTATTAATAGAAGACAAAAGTGTCTTTCATATAAAGTGTTTAGAAAAAAGGGCAGTAATTTAATTCATTCTAGATGAATGTATATTTCTTTCTGAAATGCAAACTACATTTGTAGAAAACCAAATTCATGTCCCACGTTTTACAGACTGGCCATTGGGTGAGATCCTCAGTGTCTATAAGGGGTGTGTTTCCTGTGCGTATTATGTTTATGCATGCAAAATGGTACCTGATCTGACCCTGTGAACAACTTGCAGAAGGTTTCATGTTTTCAGTTGTGTAAATGCTTCTTTGTGTTATAACTGTGTACTTTTCCCTGATTATTTAAATCTTTGCCCATAGAAACTAGTAATAACACTTCAGTAGACTACGTAAAATAATAAAATAACAAGAAAGGCTGAGACAATCTCGTCAGGGAAGGAAAGATATTCTAAACAGTCTTGATCATTTCAATTTTCCTTTTTTTTCTTGTAACTTTTTATGTATTTACTGAAAGCCTCAGAGGAACCGCTGCAGACATCAGCTGTGCAAGCACCAGTTACAGAAAGCCATGCAGGATTCCTCAGTTATTTTTCTTCCACAACAAACCTACAATAGGACCCATGCTGTGCTCTTGCTCCTCGCAGTAAACAAGTGTGTTGCCTTTCAGTCTACACATAAGCCAAGGGATGTCTCACATCACCCAACACATCAAATCCATTATTTTTTTTAATCGTTTAGTTTACTCTTGTCTGAGTTGCTTTTGCTTTCTCACCCACCTTTCAGTGTTCTGTCCTTACCTGGTTTCAGAGGCTCACTTACATCAATAGTCACCAATATTTACCTCTCCCACTTCAGCAACAAGTTTTGTGCTTTTGCTTCCCTGAGTTTTTATTCCTTTGCTACTCTTACAAGTTCACTTCGTATTTAGTCTTGCAGTGCATGAGCATCTCTTCCATTGTTTCAGTTGTTTCCATTCCTTTGTCAGCTTCTACTGCTACTCTCTTTCTTCTTTCCTAACTTCATCACTAGACTTTTTTCCTTTTTTCTTTCTTCTTTTACTACCTGTTCTGGATCATTATCCATGTGTTCTGGCTTTCTGGCCATCTTTGCACCAAAGCTCTGTTTACTGCAGCTTCGATTTGGTTAAATTCCGCATCTCCTGTCTGCCTACTTTGTCTTGTCTTTCCACTTTGTCTACCTTTTACTGAACCTTCATCTCTGAGTTTCTTTTAGCCATGTTTTCTGCCTTTGGTGCATCAAATCAACACTTCGAATTAATAGAAGTTGTGCATGTAGGCTGCTGTAGTTAATATTTCCTTTGAAGCAATGCTAATCAGTTAAAGACCACGTAGAGCAGACGTGTATCACAGTCCTTAGTTTCAAGTTGTTTTTCAAACTAGGAACTGCAAATAAAACATGAGAAAAGGCTGTGAAAGGAACTGTGGAGCAGAGCCAGACTCCACCATAGTAAACAACGCTGCCCTACAAGCCAGCAAAAAGGAAGACGACTCATTCTTGGTTTTGAAAATTTCCTAAGAATGATGGAGTAAATAATAAATTAAAGAATTATGAGTAGCAGCTGCCTCTCTCAAAGCTAAACTGCAATCAACCAAGGGCTTTGCAGACCTAGGACATTTTGCATGCTAGTGTTGCTGGAGGCAGGGGGTGTGAAGAAAGAAAACAAGAGAATCCTCTTGAGGGGAAACAGAAGGAGACACCTTGGAATGTGGAGCTTGCCTGAGCAGCAGATGTAGGTTTATCCAAGGTGCTGAACTGCCTGCTGTTTGTTTTCCCTCCTCTGCTCAAGGAACCTGCACTTTGTGCTTATTTTCTGTAAATAAACAAGATTACACCAAATGATATACCTGACTTCTATAATCTATTTTTCATCTTAACAGGAACAACCTTGCCAGGCCGTATTGGCTAACTGCTTCAGCAAAGTGGGTAATAGTATGAATTTGTAGTGCAAATTTAAAGGAAGTGACAAAGTTGATTTGAAAAATAGAGTACAGTAGATGACACCTGTAAATCAGTGCTCTGCGTTCACATGGCTGTAAAAACTAACCTGCCTCCAGTTAGGTATTTAATAGTTCTCAGCAATGTAGTAGTTATTTAAAAACCGGAATATTGTCTAGAGCCCTTCCTGAGATCTGGCTTCTTGGCCTAAAGAAATTGTAAATAGGGAGAAAATGATGTTCATGTATAATAAAATGGGCAATTCTTAGACTAGCTCAAGGAAAAAGGTATTTATGGGGCTTTGAACTAACATGGTTTAAAGCTGCCTAAAAATACTGTCACATTGTCTTGTATCCTTTGCATCTTTAATAAATTAATACATCATCATGAAGAATTTTAAAGGAAAATAGTTAAATGGAAACTCATTGGTATTGCAGCAAGTTGACTTGCATTTTGTCAAGCAAAATCATGTTCGTGCACTTGCAGGAAGAAAATTACTCAAGTTTGTCCTTAAGCAGTAAGCATGGTAGTGTCTGGTTAACAGTGACCAACCTGACTTTAGAAGGTGCTCATGTCTTCTGTTGACATTGGTTGAGTGATGAGTGGTTGCTGTTCTGTCACGATGAATACTGTCTGAAAGCTGGAATATTTGATTGGAATTTCAGGCATTTTGAACATAAAAAGGCATTTTGTATCAGTTTCATTGAGGTGTTGCATTTCTCTTACGAAATGCTGTGTTTTTGAAAAGGTATTTTGAACAGTCAGATATCCAAGAATGAATGGTTCAACTCAGTTAAAATGTCATTTTCCTAAAACATAGTTTCATCACAAAATGATGCATTCTCATACAATGATAATGATCCCCAAGCAACTGTATTTTCATGTTTAAAAAATAAAAACATTGTGGCACAATGATAATCTAAAGTCTCCCATAAATCCATTTAGTTGCCAACACTCCCATAGAGACCTCTCCCTTCCATTTGATTTCAGTCAGGTCCCTTGGAATTGTGAATAATTGCCTATTATGTCAAGTAATTATTTATCCATTGCCATTAGGAATAAATGGTGGTCCCTGTGATAGCTTTACACAAGTGAGTTGTCCAGCTCCACTTCCCCTGTTTTTAATATCCAGAGCTGTGAATGTAGATAGGCAAACCTGCTAGCTTTGTGATTTATTAGAGGGGAAGTGAGGAGCTATGAAAGGGAAATATTCCCTGCGAAGGCAACAGGACTTTTCAGATCATTAGTGTTAAATGGCAGATTTGTCTGAGTGAGGATGAAAAGAGTGAACAAAAGTTTAGGACTTCAGATTTTTGTTATTACTGCTTATAATAAAATACCAAGGTAAGGAGATAATCTTTTCCCCTGCTGACTATTATTTGTTAGGTTTATTTTTTTTTTCCCAAATACAATAAAGTTATATATAAACTTACACCTGCTTTCATTTTAAGCAGGGAAATAATTCCTTTTCTTTAAAGTCCCAGATCTTCTGTGCTTTTGCAATATTGTGCTAGACATTACTGCTGGAAGCAATTAACAACAACTGAAGAAGTCACTTCATGCTAACAAGAGATGAATGAGTTGCCATCAACACATCTCATTAAAAATCTAATCTGAAAAGCCACAGTTGAAAGCATTTTGCAGTATTTTGTCAGCCACCTTTTGTTGTTATTGTGTTGTACCTCTTATTGACCTTGACACGCTTGAGAGGTGGGCCACTGTGAACCTCATGAAGTTCAACAAGGCCAAGTGGCAAGGTCCTGCACATGGATCAGGGCAATCCCAAGCACAACTACAGGCTGGGTGGAGACTGGGCTGAGAGCAGCCCTGAGGAGAAGGACTTGGGGGTGTTGGTTGCCCTGAGAAGCTGTGGCTGCCCCATCCTTGGCAGGTTGGATGGGGCTTGGAGCAACCTGGTCTAGTGGAAGGTGTTGCTGCCCATGGCGGGGGGTTGGAACTAGATGAGCCTTAAGGTCCCTTTCAACCCAAACCAGATTCTATGCTATGGTCTGGTCAAGAAGGTGACCTCACCTCAGAGTACTAAAAATCCACACTTTAAGTTCATTCTGTCTTTAGCGGGATATGTGAAGAGCTTGTTGTTTCCTTGTGCTGCTGTTCTGCAGCATGTGTGTTGAGCATCTCAGCTTTCTGCCTATGGCCTGCAAAGGTCAGTGGCTTTTTAGAATCTCAGTTGGAAGACAGCAGATAAAGCAAGACTGCAGATTCTGTCATTGCTGTGCTGATTACAGTTTCTAATATCTGGATTAATAAAAGCCATTTCATAACAAGTAATACCCACAAGTTGGTGATAAATACTATTTCCCAGTGCTTAAAAGAAAACAGATATCTCATGTCCCTGACATCATATATAAAGACCAATTATCTTCAGATAATTCAGATAATTTTGCTCTTATTGCTTGTTTATTTTTGAGGCTTTCCCCTCATCTTTTCAAGTCATTTCCTAATGGGTCCAGCTCACATATTTTAGGTTGTTAAAAGAGAGAAGTCATGCTAGTTTTAGCCTACTGATCAGAGTTACAAATGTAGTTTCACAAACCTGGGACTCTCCATGTAGCCGTATTAGAGACATAACTGCTTAAAGCATCTATGTTTCTACACAGCAAACAATTATGGCTTAATAATGGATTCACCTGACACTGAATAACTTCCTTGGAAACAGAATATCCTAAGATACACTACTGTGCCTGTAAGTGTCAGGTGAAGGTTATTTTTAGATTTGTGACAATTTTTGCCCTATAGAAGTGGATTTAATCAGCCAGGGCTGATCGGATTAAGCAGCTGTTTACTGTGAGAATAAACCACGGAAATATTGTTCAAGTCAAGAAGGACGGGATGTTCCTTTTGCTTTTATCTCATAGGATGAGTTGTAACCCCCCCCCCCAAAGTAGTCTGTACTCACAAAACACTTCAATGAAATCATTTTACTGTTACAAGGTTCTCGTTGTTGTTGTTTTCTTTTGTTTATTCCTTCCAGAATTTCTACTTGACTGCAAATTCAGAGGGGAGTTTAAGCTGAGGATGAACAGAAGGCAGTTTTGAGATGCTTCATCTCTTGCAGATCAAGAACATCAGCCAGCTCCACGTGTTGTTCTGTGGTACTGGCTGTCACCCTTAGCAGTGTTGCTGAAACAACGCCTTCATCCTTGCATAGCTATGCTGAGTGCTGCTTTGCCCTCCAGCTTAGGGCACCAGTCTCTTGTCTGCTGGGGGTTTGACCTTCCTATTCCTGATCGTCACCTGCAGCCTTGTCAGATGCTTGTGACAACTCATCCCCCACTGCAAGGAAGAGGCACCACAGATCCTTGCCTTCTTGGTTTGTAGGTTCACTGGGGATGATGACAACGTGGAGACATGGATTGAGGGATGTCTCTGATGACAAATGTCTGGGTGAGGAGAGACAGTAAATTTTGTGGCTTCTACACAAATAAGATAGCTGTGCTTCTGTTTTGTTACAAAATTTATGTTAGCTGCAGCTTGGACTCAGTCTAAAAGTTGGGTCTCAGAATACTTTAAAACACTGACTATTGTGTATTATCATCTTTTTATTAATTTTTAAATCAAGTATGCAATTTTCAATACTTCTTGACCAGTTTTTCTTGGTCAGCGAGCAATTTACCAGTTCTTTTCCTTGTGCTGCAGCTTGAGATTCTAGCATATTCCATGGCCTGTTTCTTGGATTAAATATATGTGGCCTTAAATTGTGATAAAATGATAGATTTCTCAAGAAACCTCAAGATTTGCTGTACACTTAGCCAGAATCAGAACAATTTTTCTTCCTTACCAATGACAACTCTCATCAATCTTTTGCAGATAGACAAATGAAAATGTAAGTTGTGATCCATGCAAAATATTATAGCCACAGGTTACCAGCAAAAACTTGCTTAAGTTCAACTAACTGAAACTTTGGGCCTCATTCAGTAATAGCTTAATTCTCACTGCTGCACCCGTGATGCTGGTGAGCCCAAAAAGCTTAAATCCACCCTTTGGGTTTGCTTCTCTGACTGCTTTTGAAAGGAGAGTACTAAGGAGTATCCGTATGCCATTGTGGTCACAAATACTGGCAAAAAACAGCGGGAGATTTGTACAGAAACAGCAGCACTGGGTTCAACCAGCTTCATACTGTATTAGGAATCCTCTCTTCTTGCTCAGAAGCTGCAGGCAGGTTTGACCCTCTCTGCTATATGTCCCCTCTTGTATGTTTTAAAATTAAATATAGTCTTTGACCCACTTAGCAAAACCCCAATGGCTCCCATGCCACCATGAAGGTTTGCGTTTCCTAGCAGACACTAAATTGAAGGATCTTCAGCACATCTGAAAACTCACCATTTCTTTTGCAAAAGGTGTTAGGATTTCACTCTTCCATGTCTCTCAGTGGTTTTTCCCTTCTCTTTCCCACCTGCCCTCCAGCTGCTGCATCCTGCGGCCTGTTTGCATGTAGTAATAATTATTGCAGAGCCCCTGTGATCCCTAGTCTCTGTTTCTGCAGACAAAGTTTTCTCTGCCTAGTTACTTATCTGCCCACACATCTGAAAACCTAGGGCGTAAAAGATATGGAATAATGCTTCCTTCGGGAAGAAACTGTTCATGTTCCTGCTTTGTACACTGTTACCAAAATATCGTCTATTTTAATAACAACACAAGTAATTCCAGCAGATATTACTGTAGCTAAAATACCTGCAGTAATAGACCTAATATACTATTTATTGCACTTTCACTTAGTACTTGTTCTTGAATGACAATAATACCACTGTGAAGCAATTGGTATAAGTTGGCCTACTGTGCTATTATGTTTTAATGTCCCTTACCACACACTTTTGTACTCCAGCAAACATTTTCAAACAAACAAACAAAAAACCAACTAGGTTTGGGTTTAAAAATATATATCTATTGTATATACATATAGGTATTTATATCTTATATTTACATATGTGAAGCCGGTTCGGTTAAGTGACAGAATCAAGCTGTGTGTAACACGCTGTGGGTATGTGTATTTGCTCTGTGTGAACTGCAAAATATCCTAGTGGGACTAATAGAAAATACAACAAACTATGATAGAATTTGTTTTCCTTGGTGAAGGGGAAAAGCAATCACATGATTGAAATGGCTGAAATCAAGCTTATTGCACAGATAAGCAGCTTATATTTTCAAAAAATGTGATTAATCAGAGAATAATTTGTGCTGTATAATGTAACTGTGTGCTGAGAGATAGACAAATCTCCTTCCACAGATCATTTCTAGCTCCAATTTTTCATAATCTATAGTTTGAAGGAAAATATATGAAAACCAAGGGAATTTAACACTGCAAAAACCTGCTCTGCCTTGACACAGTGTAAGCCCAGAGCAGACACTTGTGTTGTTGGAAAGTGTCTCTGATGCTACAGAATAGCAACTGCTTGTGTGGGCCCAACAGGGTACCTGCAGCTTTTGGGTCATGTGAGGCCTCTGATGCTCATTAGTTGCACCACACTCTATCCTTGGTGCTCATCAAAGCACCTTCTTTGACTTCCTTTCTTAGCACTTTGTACAGTGACATTCGGGTGCATGTTGTGTATTTGCCTCTTCCTTTTTATCCCTTTTCCCTCTTCGCTTTTCTTCTGCTTTGAGGAGATGGTGCCTTGAAGACTGGTCTCTTGGGGATGCTCCTAGGCTGCTTGCACAGGTGTTTCTGTGCGATGGCTTGGCTACTTTTAGACACAAAATGAGCTTTTGTTCTCTTTTCCACTTTGTGAGGGTGCAAGGAAGAAGTGAATCCATTCTTTTATTTTCTCTTTGAAGGGTATACATACAAGAGTATTTTGGTGAAGATCATCTCAGGAGGGGAAGGGGACAACTCTAGGGCTACCTGATTTTTCCCAGCTACCTCCTTTTAATATGTCCAGAAAAGTTATATTTAATTGGTTGACAGACTTCTTTATGTGTGGCAACTCAGCCTGGCAGTAAGATCTTGAAACCTCTGGTGAATGGCCACTATGCACGTACAGGTTGGGTGTGAAAGACCTGTGAAGAGTCCAAGGTGTCGTAGCTGTTTCCAGTCCATTGTACGTGTGACCTCAGACCACACGTGTGGTGAGTGAAAAACGTCCAGGATAAGGCAGAGGACTGTGCATGCCTGCATTCTCCCTGGGGGTTTACCCAGGTGAACCTCACAGTTCAACTCTTGTCAAAGAAACAGTTAACTTGGGTAAAAGTCGCCAAGGAGAATGGGAGAAGCATCTGTGTAGGAAATGCAAGACACAGTCAAGAGTGGCATTTAAATGTTGGTAGATACTAGGCATAAACACATGGCACACACACTGTCTTCTAGGTTTGGACTTTACAAACAAGCATGAGAGATTTTGAACTGTAACTGCTTTTAGAGAAGGTTGTTAGGATGTTTCTAAGGAGAAAATAATCTCTCGCTTCCAAGATCCAGTTAAGGAAAAGGTAGCACTGTTGGTTTTGCTGCACATCTGTCACAGCTGGGTAAAACCATCTTTGGATTTTGTGAAAAAGAAAGTATTTGGTTATAAATTCTCACCATCCTTTACAAGAACTGTTGTAAAATGATACATGAATTCCAACTTTCATTGAAACATCTGCAGTCTTTTTATTCCTCTTTTTGTTCCAGCCTGCTGTATTGCTGATCTGCTCTTCTACTAACAATGAAGAAGGCCCCAAAAACGCAGCTTGCTACAACAAGAGGTAAGAACAGCAAAGCAAATGGTGCTGCAGCACTGCAGATAGAAGGGCTATACCTCAACTAATATAAGATCTTCATGCACAAAAGGTCTACAAAGGTCTATTTTTATTTTAAGAGTTCCAATGTCAGGTTATAATTCTATAAATTGATTGTTGTATAAATTGTATAATTATATAAAATGATTGTTTAAAAATAGCTGAGTTGTTTTCCTTGCATGTTGGTAAAGCATTAAAGTGTAAGCCTTATATAGGAAATAGCAGAATGGACAAATAAACATTTAGTAGGGTTTTTTTAATTGGTGGTAAATTTGCTAAAACATAAAATCAGTTGCATCTTTATTATTTTATTTCTACATGTACATTATGGTGCTAATGTATATTTAATCTACAGCGTGGTTATTGCCTTTTGCATTGTGGAGTAGTAAAAAAAAGGTTAGAAACTGATTTCTGTTTGACAGATGCTGTATCATTTGCAGCTCCAAATGTCAAACTTACACATCAGGGTCAAAATGTATGCAAAAAGGTTATCATTTGGAGTTGTGCTGTGATTTAGAATATATTAGAATAGAGAATCATCCCTTCCCATGGAGAGAATGGGGGCAGGAAGAAAAAGAAGTTGGTTGAAATAATGAGAATGCTGTTTAGTGTATTTCACCTTGGTTATTACCCATATTAAATAGAAAGATTTTGCATGCAACAATCAGTAAAAAGAACCTGTTTGTTTTCTTGTGAATTATGTATGTCTAGTAGTTTGTTTAAAACCAAGTGTGGTAACTTAGAGTGGAAGATACACCTCGCCTGAGCTCCTTGATGATCTGAGACTGATATTTGGAAGACTTAAAAGAAAGCAAGGTTTGTAACCTGTTCTGCCAAGTGCCATCATGCTTTCCTACATTCATTGCCGTTGCCCTAAGAAGTGACAGCCTTATGTGTTCTGCTGTCTACAAGCAGGAACTGGAAAAGCTATCAGATAAGTAGAATACAAAATGTGAAATGTGTAATCAGTGTTTGATGAGGAAGGTGGGAGAATAAGGAAGATTTCAGTAACTATTAAAATCCGAAGCCTCGACTGTCAGGCCATTGCTCACTCTGAATAATACCTCGCACCAGTGGTAGCTCCTTTAACTTGGATTGAAAAAATAGTGCCTTACCTTCATTCACATTACAATAACAAAATCTTTATATGACCATAAGTAAAACAAAATCTAGCTTGTGCCTTTTGGAAATTTTTAATAGTAAAAAAAAAAAAAAAAGAAAATGTTTTAATCAGTTTAGGATTTTAGGAGAATTAACATATTGAGCAAATTAGAGCCATTCCTGGAGGGATCCCCAGGTGGGAGCAAAAATTGATGTTTAAAGCCATGTATAAGACAAAGAGAGTTTGATTATTTAATGGGGATTTATTTAATGGAGATTTTATAGAATAATAGCAAGTGACCTAAAGCCAAGCACATTTCTGTCAGAACAAGGGATGGATCTGAATCATAAAAGGCAAATGCTATGGAACCTCCACCCCAAAGTCTGATGCTGGCCTGTGGGATTTTGAGCTAACAAAACCTGTAGAGCTGACAGTGGCCACTGGGGAAAATACCAGTGATATAAAAGGCCAAATGAGGATCAATAGAATTAATAGCTCACTTTCCTCAGAGCTATTTCTATGCCATGTATTTGAAGCAGATTAATAGACAGGCCTAGATTTTTTCAGTAAGCAATTTCTATGGAGCTTGGTTCACCTTGAGCAGAAAGACAAAAGGCCTGACACAATTCACAGGCTGTGATCCAGATTCTTTTCAACATAAAAGAATAGGAGGTGCAAGGAAGAGAGGGGTCTTAAACAGGGAAGGAACAAATAATGTGAAGAGTGTGACGTTTTATTTCCCTGATAAACTCCTGTAGAAAAAGTGTCCATCCTGCTGTGTATAGCAGCTAGGTATGCACTCAGAATTTTGCATGAATGGAACATACGGCTGGCAGTCTGACCTGTGTTATTTTCACAGGTAATATTCAAGTTCTGACTGCAGGCTGGCTGAAGGAAAGGCTTTTAACTAGTAGTAGTTCAAAAACATGCAGGAAAGCTTCCAGAAATAGTCTTCCAGAAAAGACAAGCTTGGTTGTGGTGTTGTTTGTGTCAGCCCTGTCAAAACAACTTTTTTTCCTTTTAATTGCTTCTTCTAACCCTGCTCATAAGTGGAAGCTAAATGCTTTTATCTCAATTTAGCTAGTATTTAATGGACCTGTGAAAACACAGACATTTAAATATATGAGCTCTTTACAGGTCTCCATTTAAAGTATTTAAAATTTGGTGACAAGTACTTAATGATTTTTAGAGAAAATAACCTTGATTATGCATTACAATGAATAACAGTTCTTTGAGAAAGAACTGTCTTTTTTTATGTAGTGTTTTAGTTATGTGTTTAAAGTTAAAATGCTAAAGGGCAGTCTGGTCTACAGAATTAACTGTATCAGTTAAAATCCTGTTTAAATTTTATGCTACTGCAGTTTATTAACACTGAAAGAAATTTAAAACACCTAGTGTATGGTCCCTATTGTTGCCTTCATTTATTATCCTGCCCCTCTAATACGCCACTTCAAACTGAGTAACATATCATACAAACTGGAATTGCTGCCAATAGCAGCTTAATTTGACTGATGGTGACACACACTGTCCCTTCCTCACAATAAGTTTATTCATCTATAAATTGGCTTATATGTTACTTAATTAGGAATACGTCATATTTATAGATTCTGGACTTGGCATTCTCTTTGACTACCAACTGCTGTTCAAACTGAAACTTAGAAGAAATGCAGTGAAGTGGAAACAAGCCAGGTGGCCCAGAGCAACTCAGGATGTCCAGAAAGGCATTGGATAACTTGAGTAGGATAACAGGAGCAGACAAACTGGAACAAGCTGCCCAAGGAAGTTGTGAATGCTCCATCCCTGGCAGTGTTCAAGGCCAGGTTGGACACAGGGGCTTGGAGCAACCTGCTCTAGTGGAAGGTGTCCCTGCCCGTGGCAGGGGGTTGGAACTGGATGAGCTTTAAGGTCCCTTCCAACCCAAAACAGTCTGGGATTCTAAAAGTGTGCTAAGGAGAGGTAAAGCATACACAGTCTTAAGAAAGAATGAAACTTCTGAAAGATATTTATTTGATAGAGGAAACCAGAAGAGGAAAGCTTTTTATACATCCTAACATATTTGAAACAGATGTCAAACATGCAAGACCAAACATCTTGTGCAGTTTCTATTTTGAGATCAAATTGTAACAGAAATCAGGGGCCCCAACCTGAGAAGAGTTTTCTCAGAAATACTTTTTGTACATTAAAGATAAATGCAGAATAGATGTGGCAAGCTAAGGAAGACAACCAAAAGAGGCCATATGTTTTCAGGGGAGGAAACAAGAAATGTTAATGTATTGGATAAATAAGTCTTAAAACTCCTATGAGCATACAGAAATGTAAGAAGGTCAAGCACTCAGAAAAAGTCTAAATAATAAACCAGAGGTGGTTTAGAAGCAGCAGACTATATTTAGAAGAAGCAAAACCATCTTCTAGAAAACTCAGTAGAGACTGAATGCATCTAAAACTAAGTTAATGATGTGGTCTTGGACAGCTAGTAAAAAGAGGGCTTTTTTGTGAAATGAATCCAAAGAATTACATGCGAGAACTGAAGACCGGCTTAAATGCTAATGAGATCTTTGCAACTTGTAAAGTGAACCCTGGTGCACAAGCTTGGGTGCTAACAGCAACAAAGGCTTTGGAGAAAAGTTAGTGTGATAAAATAGAGAATGTTTGAAGAAGAGGGCAGAGAATTCCTTGTATAAATGTGTATGAAGGAAGGTTAAAAAACCCCAACAAAACAACTAACCTATGTCAAAAGCTTGTTTGATGAAACAAGAATGATTGATAGGCTTCTGAACAACGCTTTTTGCTATCTAGAAGTAGCATCAGTAGAAAACTAGCTTTTGGAGATGAACTCTGAGTGTCTGTGTTTTCTAAATGGGACATACTGAATGTTGTTATGATGGGTAAAAGACCACAATTCAGTTGTTCCAAGATGAAATGGTTTTCAGAGGAATATAATCATAAGTAGGATCGTGTTCAGGGTGTCCAAGCTCAATAGTGTTTTGGAAAGTGCTGTAGAAAGTGACAGAAGAATGCTTAAAAAAGCTGAAAAATCAGATTCCTATTTGGCATTCCTGAATTTCAGGGCGGTGTCCTTTAAATTTGATCTGTCACCATCTGAAATGTGATTTGACGGAGAGCTTAGAGTCAGACCGCTTGATTTTATAACCTCTTCTTTTAACATTTAACAAAGTCTTACTTTGTGTCTGTCCTGCTCCTGGAGATTTTGCAAAGCTAAGAATTCACCTATGTGATGTTGCCTCATTTCCAAACAGGAACCTTGTGGGAAACCTGCAGGGTATGGATCCATTGGATGAACTCTGATATGCAGGGTCCCCTGAGCTACCAGCAGCCCACTTCAGCCTCAGGGAGCCCTCACGCAGGATTAGCAAAGCCTGGAGCCTTTGGTGAAACACACCGTGGGTTGGAAAGCCTCATGCAATGATTTCTTCCCTGCAGTAAGGAGGAGGAAGCAGATCCTTGGACTTTGCCAACACAAGTTTTTACAGCAACTAAAACATCAGTGTGTTATCAGCATTATTCTCAGACTAAAGCCAAAACAGAGCACTGCAGCAGCTACCAGGATGAAAATTAACTGTATCCCAGCCGAAACCAGGACACAACAGTACAAAGTCAAGCTCAGCCTTCTCTTCCAGTTCCTCTCAGGGTAGCGTGGGCAGCACACAGAGCCAGCAAGATGCCACTGGGAGTCCCTCCATTCACTTGGAACAACTTCCACTGGGTCCTGCAAATCTATAGAACAAAATGACACTCTCTTCCTCAAAATCTTACATTGCATCAGTCGTTCTATCTGCTGCAGGAGGAGAAGAACAAAAGACCAGTGGCTCTGTGGCTGTGCCAGAGCTGAGGCTGTGGCACTGTGGTCATTCAAAGACAGAGCTAACCTTCCCATCCGTGACTCAAGGCTGATGATTTTGATGAGTGCGTGCACAAGTTCTTGGGACACTAACTGAGAAATATGTGGTACCTCCGCTTGCAGCTAATGGACATAGCTCTAACTGAGGACTTCTGAGGTCTTGGAATATTTTTTTGAGAGAAGGATTTCTCATAAGTAGATTTTTCTATTTTTGGTAGCCTTTAATACCAAGGAGCTTGTAGGGTTTGTCCTCTTCACTGGATCCCAGGGCCAGCTGCTAAGAGAGATACACAAGAGTGATGTGTTGCATACCGTAAGGCACACATGTATGTAAGCCTGGAGATATTTTTTCATAAGCTTTTATCTTGCACATCCTCTCTAGGAGTGTTCTAGTTTACGTGTTAGAATGACTGGGATTGTTCTATTTCTTAGGAATGAGGGTGTGACAGAAGCCCTTTCAAAGTATCAAGAATACTCCAAAAAGTCAGTGTTCATTACATGTTAGCAAGCATTATATTCAGATGACATGGTGCAGAGAGGTCCTGCTGTGCAAGGCTCTATATATACTCGGAGGAGAGAATTCATGCCCTACCAGCTCACGCTCCAGGGAAGACAAACAAAAGGTGAGTAAGAGGAAGCATTTTTATTCCTGTTTTACAAAAAGGGCATGGAGAGGTTAACCACTTGCTGGGGTCTGATGGAAAGCATACAATAACATGAGATCATGTAAGGACTAATTCAGCACCCTCCATTAGAGCATCCTTTCTTTCTTTTAAGAGTGCTATATGACTCCATGGTGTGAGAAATGAAGATGCATTTTCTGAGGTCTCCATTACAATGTGTTGTCTTTCCCACATGAATAAGAGAGTCCTTCAGTTGGCTTTGACATGGTGTTAATGCAAACCTGCAG
This sequence comes from Nestor notabilis, assembly GCF_000696875.1. Classification (NCBI taxonomy): domain Eukaryota; kingdom Metazoa; phylum Chordata; class Aves; order Psittaciformes; family Psittacidae; genus Nestor; species Nestor notabilis. Next base: position 50,536 of record NW_009920035.1, on the reverse strand, counting down.
TCAGTTAAAATGGGCTGCTGTTGGCTACAGATCCAGATGACCTAAAACTAATCTCATCAGAGGCCATTTCATCTTCCTTCACTTTTTGGGAATAGATGTTGTGTGGGACTAGACTGGGCAAAAGAAATGGGTAATTTGGCATTCAGATAGTCATCATCACTGTGTGTGCCTGAGTGGGTTGCAATTACTTGCAATAGACTGCAAAAAATAGTACTGTGAAGAGCAAGGTAGGTACTGAGATTTTTCCTCTTTGAGGGATGTTACCTGTGATGTTTTCTAAAGCTAGATTTTGAATAGTAAGATGATGGATAGTGAATCATTTGAAAACAAGTCCTGGTTAGGTCTTTAGCTTGTATAATAGAATCACATTTAACAGAGCTCCTTGTTAACTCATTAAGGAGTTTCAAGACTGGGAGATGAAAATGGCTTTGCATGCTACCAGAAGGCAAAATGATGCATTGAGTTGTGTTTAAAGCAGAGGTATTTATTCCACTGAAATTCTCAAAAGCATTCTGTGGATTTTATGGCTTCTACTTTTCTCCTTTCATTTCCATCAACCTATAATTAATTTGGGGAGTGCTTGCTGTGCATCACTGGCATTTGGTACTCTGTGAGGCTGCTTTGGAAGCCTGTCTCTTGCAGACATTAAGGAAGGAAGTTTTTTTCAAGATATAGTGGGTATAAGAAATTAATGTCAGGAAGACCATTCTTGGCTCTTTTTGCACGAAGTGTCTACAACCCCATAAATTAAAGGCAAGAAATGAGAAGAAGGAAAAAGTGCACATAAACAATGGAAAAGAGAAGTGGGAGCAAGAGATGTGAAAAGTATTTCTTTAAAGAAAATAACACTGTCTCCTCCCCTATACTGTTATATTTGAACATGTGTATATACAGACACCTCTTTCTGAAGTGAGGGATGAAAACTGTTTGGTTTTGAGTTTCTGCTATAGTATCAGAAAAAATTTGCAGCAAATAATACTAAAAATGTTCTTGGATATATGCTGTCAGAGTGGCTGGATGGCAACAGTAGGAAAAAAAACATTTTTATTACACAAAACTCAGAAATTCAAGGAATTGGAAAACTTCGACATTCGTTAAAAAGAAACTGTGCTCTTTCTAAGTTTAAGAACTAAGTGGAAGCCTTCAAAGTATTCCTGCTTTAAAAAGGAATTGATTAATGAAAACTTATGTCACAACAGTGTTGGACAGCAAGTTGAAAAGCAGTGACATTTGCTTGGATTTGAAAAGGAAAGAAAAACATTGATTAAACACCATATGAAATATGAGTATTTTCTAATGCATTCGGCTTGCAGCAAGTCTGTATTATGAGGTTCTGCGCTATTAACGCATATGCACGCTGTAAAATAGGCTTTACAGATCAGCCCTGCTCACAGAAGTACTAACCAGACAGGGTGATGTTCCTGCTTGGGCTTCTCAAAAGCATAGGGAGGAGCTGATTGGGTTTTGGTTTGATCATGTTTTGTAAGATGCGTTTTCAGAGAGTAAGATAGGAACACCCTGGAGGAACAAAGTCAATGTACATCCATCTGAAAAAGAAGCAGTAAACAGCCCATGCTTTCAAAACTCAGGTACCCAAACTGTGTTCTTTTTCAGTGCAGTTTTTTGTCCCCTCAGCAAGGCAGATACCTCTGTTCTCCCTCTGCAGGACGGGTACTTCATTCCCCCACCACCCTAGTAGCCACACTGTGTAGCTCTTCCTTCTGAATTCATCTCTCTTGAGCCTTTCTGATTAGAGTTGTGTTTTGAATTCTAGATGAACTCCAACCAGGGTTTTATAGGGAAGCATTAATACCCTCCATCTTTGCTAGAATGACTTTGCTTGATAAATATTAGTTGTTTCTTTAATGACCACATCAGATTGGTGTCTCTTGTTTTTCCAAGCTGATTATCTGCAAGGAGATTTTCCTCCTTCTATATTAATTTCAGCTGATTAACTTCCAGCACATAAGAGGATTTTCGTTGATAGCATTGTACAGTGCTGCAGCCCTTAGTACTGCTATGTTGTCTCTCATTTCTCACTTTGTTCCTGAAGGGCATTTGGTTCTCTCTACATGGCAATCCATTTCTCCTTTCTGGTGGTGTCTTTCAGGTCCGCAACATCCAAATGTTATATTTGTAGAGTTTCAAGTCTTTTCCTTGCTTAAAGATCATTAAAGAAAAGCTGAACACAGCATGTCCTAAGACCTGAGATGTTCTTCTAACAGCTTCCCTCTAATCTGGAAGTTTCTTTTTTACTGCAGTGCCACTCATCTCCCTTTACTTCCTAAGCTATCTTACAATCAGCTTTCTAATTCCCAGCTTCTCTACTCTAGCAGTTCCCCTGGCTGCCTTTCTGCAATCAAGGCACATTGGATCTAGCATATTTCCATTGTCTACAGAAAGCCAGTACCTTCTCAAAGAAAAGTTACATCTGTACTGGTATGATCTGCCTTTTTTCTCTTCTCCATCCACACTGCAGCAACAGTTATTCTTTTGAGCTGGTCAGTGGTTCTTGAATTCTCCTGAAAGGAAATGACAGCTTTTCTTGGCAGCTTCATCTCAGAAGAATCTTCAGGATGATGTGAAAATAGATTTAAAATATTCTGTAAGAAAGACATAGAAATGGTTGCACTGCTTCTAGTATATTTTCATGTCTCTTTAACTCACAACCCTCTCAGAAACATCAGCATTCGGGCTGTGCTGATGCTGATACTGGTGCTGGGCAATGATTACAATAAACCTATTCAGATAGGAACACAAGTTGTTATAACAACAATCCCCATTCCTAGGCAATGAAGTTTGGAGAGTTTTCTGGTTTGCAAGATTTTTGGTTTATTTTGGAGCAGTGTGAAGGGGCAGGATCGTTCTAGTTTCTTAAGAGAGAAGAAGGTTTTGATTATTTCTGATCATTTTAAATAATGATTTTTAGCAAGAGGGAGGGTTGGCAAAGTAGTAAGAGAACTGAAGGATTTGCCTGTTAAGACTTCACAATAAAATGTCTAGCACTAGAATTTGCCATTTTGAAGCTAAATTAAAATTGTCCCTAATAGATGTGTAGACATGTAGAAAATTGTGACTCCAGAGCTTTATGGTTTTCTAAAATTTGCATTAAAATGTTGCATTAAATTTGCATCATAAGCTTTGAAAAGATGCATTCAGTAAAACTAGATAAATGCTCTTGAATGTCATTTCTTAGAGCACTGCAGAAGCCTTTGTCTTGGTCTTGAAAAAATGTTATCTATTCATTTTTTCAATAGTAAGGCTGTCAAGATGAAGGGAAAATACAAAAGCAAACACAAAACCTGAGGGTACTCTGGATGTTCTGTCCAAACATACACGGTAACAGAAACAAGTAGAAAACATTAATAAATCCAGTCCAAAAGTCATTAGTCATCTGTGGTCACTGCATGGAAAAAAAACCAGTACCCATCTCAGTGACATGGTTGGCAAGTCCATCCAGAAGCTCTGTAACAGCAATGAGAATGTGTCCGTAGGCATTAACAGATTAAAAGTTCCCACCTAACATATACCCTGGCTGTATGGGTTTTATTGTTGTCTTTGTTTTTTTGAACTTGAGATAACACTCTACCTATTTGTTCTTTATAGATCTCAGAAGAAAGTGTCTTTTTTACCCTCCTTTACTGCTGGATTTGGGTTTCTGTCAGAAACAGTGCAAGAACAGTGTTCAAAAGATCTCGTTTTGCTTCCAGGTAAATTCACTGAGTGTCAAAGTAAGTGATTTATTTATTTATTTATTAAGCAAAACCAACTCGGTTTTCAAATCACTAACATTCCTATTACAGGGGGAGGGGAGGGAAAGTTGGAGGCTAAGTTACATGCTTGGTTCTGCTTTTATTTAGTTTGGTTCCCCTGTTAAATGTGACCCTGTGGCAGTTTATGGCCCCCATACGGTATATGGTTTGAGTGAAAAATAGATCCATTTGGCCATAGCTTCAGAGAATGTTTTTCTAGACTTTTACACTGCTGAAAGCTTTATTGCTGCTGTCAATGGGAGAAGATACAGACTTCAAAATAAATCTGCTCAATATTTACCTGCTGATTGTCTCAGCTTGTGCCTGTGCTTCCTATGCAATTTCAAACAAACCTTGAATGAAAACAAAACAGAAAGATTGCTCCTAGTTAACTTGTCATAACTGTTAGGGTAGCTAGCTAGGAGTTTGTTGGGTTGGGGTTTTATTGTGGGTTCTTTAGCTGCAAGTGCCCTTTTTTCCCCCCTAAAATTGGAATCAAGTAGATGTGGAGTGAAAAATGTTTCTGTTCTCTAACATTTTAAATTGGATTTAAAAGATTTTTTCAGTTTTTACCTGGGCTCAAGTCCTTCACAGTTTGTGTGGGAAGCCACTGAAGGCAAGATATTAATTTGGTGTCTGATAGACCTTAAATGCAATAGGCTCAGCTGTAAAATGAGCAAGGCTCAAACTTTGGTCTTATGTTCACAAATACTATGCTGGTCACAAAAGGTAAGTTTTGGGTCTATTTTGTCTCTCTTCTCCACCCAAGCAAACAAACCTCAAAAAACAAACAAAACTTATAGAGTTGTTCTAATACTGAAACAGACACTCCAAATTTGAGATACTTGGAGATCTTGGTCACTATCTATGTATCCGAAACATGAGACTCTGGGTTTGGAAAACTCTAAAATGTGTCTCAAAAGAAAGGCAGAAATGCAAAGTTTTATTTGAATTTTTTTATTGTTGGTTGGGTGTGTGTTGTTTCATAATGTGAAATGTTTGAGGGATCACTCCAGTACTTCACTTGGGCCTACAAGAATGCTGGAGAGGGACTCTTCATCAGGGATTGTAGTGATAGGACAAGTGGTGATGAGTTTAAACTGAACTGAAACAGGGGAAGTTTGATATAAGGAAGAGGTTCTTTACTGTGAGGGTGCTGAGGCGCTGGCACAGGTTGCCCAAAGACGTGGTAAATGCTCCATCCCCTGCAGTGTTCAAGGCTGGGTTGGACAGAGCCTTGGGTGACATGGTCTGGTGTGAGGCATCCCTGGCCATGGCAGGGTGCTTGGAACTTTCCTTTCCAACCCAAATCATTCTATGATTCTATGATTCTGTAACTATAACAACCCTGCCTTTTTGATATTTTCACTTCATCAGCTAAGGCAGATCCAACTATAAAATCCAGTGTTCACCTGTGACATTTTAATAAAGGATCATAGAGGATCGTGAGTTCATAAAATTGTATGTAATTTATGTTATTGTTAATGCAGTTTCTTCTGGAACATGAGCAATATATTGATATTCTGTGGTTAATAGGCCATTCTAGCAGGATACAATATATAATGACATAAATAAGTCATCATGGAATGCAAAAACCAGTATTTGTTTTAGGGGAAATCTCTCCTGACTCTGCTCTGCTTATGCAAAAAGGAGAAGGACCATTGCATGCTGTTTCTTATGTCAGGCTTGTAGCTGCTGTGAAAGGGAGATCCCCCCACTAAGAACATTTGTTTTCTGATTGAAATTTCATATGCTGGTGTCCTGCATCAGGAGAGGATGAACACCCCTGATGAATGCAGTCTGTATGCAAAGCTCCATTCGCAACTCTGTTAGGCAGCACAGAAAGTGAAGTGGCACAAGTCAGCAGGGTATGTATATACCTAGTATATACTGAGCTGCACCAAGATGGGTAACAGCCCACCGAAGATGCCCATGCAGCATGCTAGTGCCCACACTGGCCTCTGAGCGTCTTGTTGCCCTGCAGACAGAAGCATAACTTGAAGTCGCTACTGCTGCTGCTTCTTTCCCTGGTTTTTTTCAGTTTAGAAACTGCTGAAAACCTGCAGTTGTCTTCATACCAGCAGCTACCAGGCACACAGGAATGCAGAATAAGCAGGAATTTCATTACTCCAGGAGTTCACTACATTGCCAAGAGTCAGACTGACTTAGTTCCTCAAGGTTAAACTATTATGAGACAACACACTTGCTCCTTTGTCACTGTGCTTCATGGTGACTTGATGAGATCATTTAACCCAATAATAGGGGAGCTTCAGAGACAGTCCTTGGGCAACCCTAAATTCTGTAGCTTAACTACTGAAGAATCTGCTGCAAATAAAAAGTCAGGGCCAGACTTCATGACAAACAAAATTTGCCCAGATGGAGAACTCTACTACCATGTCTACAACCTCTTTCATACTCGTCACTCCTTCAGGGATGTTGCTGATGTGCCTGTGCTAGGCTGCACTTTGCTGTACCAGTATATACTTTGGGGCAATTGTCTCTTGATATAAAATGCATATTGGTAGGCTCTAGGGTCCCTAACTAAACCTAAGAGAAAGGCTGTAATCTGGACTCTTTGTCTTAACGTTTCTTGAGCTGATGCCAGCTTGAGTATGATCCTTGCATACATACACAATTGTATGGGGCTAGATGACATCCATGCAAGGGTACTGAAGGAGCTGTTGGAAGTGCTCAGCGAGCCCTTTTCAATCATTTAGCAGCAGTCCTGGCTAACTGGGGAGGTCCCAGTTGACTGGAAGTTAGCAAATATGACGGTCTCTTTTCCCAAGTAACAAGTGATAGGGCGAGAGGAAATGGCTTCAAGTTGTGCCAGGGGAGGTTTAGACTGGATATTAGGAACAATTTCTTCACAGAAAGCACTGCAACAGGCTGCCCAGGGAAGTAATTGAGTCTCCATCCCTGGAGGTATTTAAGACATATAGATGTGGCACTTTAGTACCTAGGTTAATGGTTGGACTAAATGATTTTGAAGGTCTTTTCCAACCTAATGATTCTGTGGTTCTATGATTCTTCTGTGCCTTTCCAGCCTGTATGAGACTGCAGGTAGAGGCAGGGAACTGCAGCCATTTCTTATGCTCAGGCTTTAGACTGGGACTTTTCCAGGCTTCTGAATCCAGCAACCTAAATTGTTGACAAGTGTTGTTTCACAGTGAAATAGCTGCTGCTCATCATTGTTGTGCAGTGAGGAGCAAAGCATTCCACACATCACTTTTGAATTGATTTAGGTACTCTTTGAACAACAAGTGTTAGTTTTAGGAGAATCAAAGCACAAAATTAGCAGAATGTTTATAACCAAGCTGAGGGAAGAAAAACAAACAGAGGGAAGAAAACCAGCTAGGATAATCTACATCTTCTCGTATTTGCCTGGAATGCACATGCAATAGGTTTGTGGGAAGAGCTCAGAAAAATCAATACCCCAAATGAAATATCATTGGAATTCTCTTCTCATTTCAGCTGTGGTCTCAGTGAGGAGCCATAATGTATCCATGAATAATGTTTAGCTTCAATCTCTTTTACAGCCGTTCCAAACAGATGAGCAATTTTTGAAAAGCAACTTTTGAAGATGCACTTTTGCCTCTTCATCAAAAACATATAAAAATGAAATATATTGCAGTATTTATTGCAATGTATTACAAACCCTCATGGTGATCCAATACAGATGCTGCTTTTTCTCTGTGGCACCGACCTTCAAAAGTGATGATGTGAAAAGCCCTAGATTTTATGACAGCTTAACTCAGAATACATTACAGCTTCTATATTAATATGTATTTGAAGCTCTGCTGTAAACTTTGAATATGAAAAGAAGCTCTGTACCTTGTACTCCACTATAAAGTTTAAATATGAAGAGAAAGAAGTTCATGGAGGTATAAGCAGGATTTAACAATATTTATGTGAAATGAAGTTCCCTTT
>NW_009920035.1:27199-42823 GCF_000696875.1 Nestor notabilis | reverse complement strand
TTTCCCTACCACATACCAGCTCTTTCTGGGTGTTCCATGAATTTTGCACTTGTTAAGTGAATCTAATTATCAACAATGTAAATGGCATCAGAGAAGCAGTACATAAACCTGCATGATACAGCCTATGTAGATATACTGGTCACTCAATAGTTAAGTTTGAAAGCAGGATTACAAGATGTGTATCAGAACCAGCTGTGAGCTGCAGGCTGTAGCTGTAGCAAACTTTGTGATCCAGACCTGTCAACTCGAGCCAAGCAAACAATTCTAACACTGCTCATTGAAGGACATTTGCTGTCCCAGTCCCAGTGGTAAAGAGCTGGAGAGCACTACAGAAGTGATCCCCTCCACTGTCCATGATGGCTTATAGCCCTTGCCCCTTGGAGATGCTGTTTGGTTTCTTCTGTTGCAGGCCCTAGACTTTAAAGGCACTGTTTCCATAACCAAAGGCTCCAGGAACGAGGCACTTCTCTAAGGAAGGAATGACAGTAGTGGTTACTGCTATAGCCTTGCAGGCACAACTGTGCTGCAGACTTCAGAGGTTCCCTAGAGAAGCAAATTAAAACATAACAACCATTCCTGGAAAAAGGTGGATCTCTTGGAAACCATCACTTAACGTTGTCAGCTTTGATGCTGCAGCTGATGCGGCAGCATTTTGCTGCCATGACGAGGGGAAAAGATGAAGCAGAATAGATGACCAGGAATGATGCTCGTGGAAGCATTCAGGAAGGACATGGTTTGGCCTCAAAAAACCTAGCTTTAATTATGTTTGGGTTCTTTCTTTGTGTTGCTTAACCTGTGAGTCTCCTCTGTGTGTATGTGTGTTGCTCCCACGTGTTGTATGCCCACACATCCTGTCAAGTATGAATTATGGCTTTGCTTCCGTGGGCAATGCAGTGAGACAGCTCTGGCTGAGATAGTGCCCTCACCTCTGCAGGTGAGGCAGGACTGATAACAGGTTGATGAATGGCGCTGGCTTTGTGATACTTGAGTTCTGATCCTGGCCCGTAGCTGTGCCGGGTGGGAAAAATGCACCTGAATCCGTGATCTCCATCAGAGAGGCAACACGGACAGGATTAGAGGTGTGTCTGAATAGCAGCTGGAAATACCTAGGAATGTCTTTATAAAAGGAAAGCTCTGTCTTTGGTGGAACTAGAGGTTTTCCTGGGCCAAGTGACTCCACATACTGAGTGCTTAGCTCTTCCCTGGCCTGTGATTAGCTCAAGCATTAACTGCAAAGGCTTGATTGATGGCTCATGATGGAGGGAGAACCAACTGGGTAATGGAGGAAACCATCTCCTGCCTACGATAGCTACCACCCTCCTTTGCCTTCCTCCTGTGCAGACATCACAAGGTCTTCATTTCACCACCTCCTGGTTCAGATACAGGGTCCCTCAGAGGATGTGCATTGCTCACAGATTTCATGCTGTGGACTTCATGTAGCTCACTAGTAGAAACAGTGAACAGCAATTTGACTGTGCCGCAAGTCCAGAGAGCAGATTGGAGATCTGTAGATGTGATTGATTGGTGAACATGCTTTTGGGCACTCCTCTCAGTTTAGAAATATTATCTGTGACTGGGCTAGTCTTCTGGAATGAATGGCCTTCCCTTTTACAGATGGTTTTCAGTGCATCCCATTTCTTGAATGTGATAAATGTTGATCTGCCTTTACCCCTTGTGTCTACTGCAATAAATTGAGACTTTCATATTATCCTTCTGTGTGGAACCAGTTCTGATGTTTCTATTGTAGTCACTTTTGGGACATTTCTACATGCTGTTGCAGTATTTTCAATATAGACAAAAGTTCAGCTTGTGCTCAAAATGTCCAGTTGGGAGAAACATGGTTATGGGCAGTGTGGTGCTGAGACTGAGCAAACCAGCTTTGAATATGTTACATCCCACTCACTGCTGGCTAACAAGATTGCCTGACTTCTAATTGTTTAAAAATAGACTTACCTGCACCTCCTTACATGTGATCAGTAGATAGCCCTCCAAGGTCATGCATCCCTTTTTGTCTTCATAGAGAGAGAAAATTAAAAGAAGTCAGCTCAGTTCTTTGGCATCAAACGTGTCCCTTAATCAGAAAATACTAGCAGGGATGAAGGTGAAGAAAAGTCACAAAATGAAGTATGTTATGCACATTTTAGTATAGACAAAGCATGCAAGTTTATAAACAAAGCTAATCTCTTTGAGAAGGGATAAATAAAACATACAGTGTCCTTTTCAGTTCAGGCTTAACAGCAACTTTAACAGTATGCCAGTCGGATTAACACCTTCTGCAAGGAAATGCATTTGATTGTGTATAACACAGTGCCATGAGAGGACATAAGATTCTACTGTCTTTCAAACCTGCCTCCTTTCCTCAGTGGGATTCTGATATCTAGGCTATGGAACAAGGATCAGATCCCCCAGAAAAGCAGTTTGGTGCCTAACACATAAGAGAAGTGGAATTTAAGTTTCCCAGTCCAAAAGCAAGCAATCCACACCATTTTTATTTAACTCATCAAATGCCTGACCATTTCCCTGACCTCTCAGACAAGAGCATGTATACAACTTACTACACACTTAATGGAAGTTGCCTCCTCACAGCTGAGACATAACAACAGCTCCTTTTCTATTACAGTGTAAAATAAACCCTGGAAAGTTTTCAAGTGAACTTCATTAGTGTGCAGAACAGAAGACCATGCCAACCGTCAGCTACTCTTTATTGAGGAGACAGTCATTTCTAGCTGAAGAAAGCAGTAACCTCTTACACTGAGCTAACATCATCACAACCAGACACCTGGCTTTAGGAGAGTAGTTACTTAGTTTCCTAATAATGTATCTTGTATGTGTCCAGATACACCAGACTTCTGACTGAGCTAAGCTGAGCTCAGCAGCTTGGTGTCTAACTTGTTTGTAACGGCCCTAAAATATTGACTGAAATCTTACTATATTTGCCATCCTATCTGGGACAGTGTGAAGCTCACCATAATGCTGAAAATCAAAAGCCAAGCTTAACAGCAGTAGGTTGGAGTGTAAAATTGGAACTATAGCTTTTATATTTGAATGGAGGAAGGTCTTGTTCTTGCTCTCTTTGTGTTACCTGTTCATGCAAGAAAATCTGGGAAAGGGAGGTTTGTGGTTAGGTGGGTCATTTGGCACACTTGGATACCAGTGCTTAGTCATTCTAGTAGTAAAAGGTTGTTCCCCCAATGCTTCCCAAAATAAGCGAGCTTTATGGGAATGCTGCCACCACTCACAGTAAGCCTTCCTGGGCTGGTGACCAGCCTGAGGATCAGTCTGCTGGCATCAAGGTGAAAGAAGCATTCATGCAAGGGGCTTGAATACCAAGGTGGATATTGCAATCTATATTCTAAAGTATGAAAGAAAAGAATTTATCAATACCTGTTTTTAATGCCAGTGAAAAATTTTGGCTGATGCATGGAGCTGAGGAGTAGGGAAAAGCTAGGTACCTACCACTCTGCAAATTAAGTCTCTGAAAGCTGATTAAAACACATTGTGGATGAGTTTGAAGTTTATAGTATAGTGAAGAAAGCCTTGCTGTAGTCTGAAATAATGCCCGAGTGCCGTGTGTCGTGGCTCAAGATTTAGGCAAATGAAAATGAAAGAGGATAGCACCTGTCAAACAGCCACTGGCTTCGGAATTGCTGGCGAAATTGTTTTAGGGCGAAAGGGCTGAAACTGCAGAAGGAGTCATGTATTTTCTAGACCTGGCACAACAATGTGTTCATTAACCTTTGGCAGTAAAACTGTGAAGAACAGGAAAACTGTAAGTAGGGGCAGGCCCCCTGCCACTGTGCCTGAGGGAGCCAAGTGGGTGATGGAGTACAGGCTATGCCGTTCCCCAGAGGGAAACAGGGCCTCTGAACACTCTCTTCCTGCAAGCATGGCATTTAGCCAAAGGCTGGGGAGACTCAATCCAGATGGGAACATCTGAGACAGGACTAGCACAGATGTCATGTGAACTAAGCTTTCCTAAATGACACACACAAAAAACCAAGAAAAACCGATTCAAGGTGTTTGGTTTGGGGTTTTTTGGTGGTTTTTTTTTGGGAGGGGGTGGGGGGTGTTTTCTGTTTGTTTGTGGGTTTTTGGTTTGGTTTTTTTTTGTTTGGTTGGTTTTTTTGGTGGAGACCAGAAAGCAGAATCCCTGCAGGAAGTAAACCGAAAAAGCCCAACTAGGGCACCAGGAGGAGCTGTCCAGAAACGCAGGCAGAAAGTGCTTGTAGATAAAGCTGCTCAGAGGCTCACAGAAAAGCAGAGGGGAAAGGTGACAAATATGTGTATCCAAGGAGCAAATCATAACAGAATTATCTGTTGGAGCTGAAGGGTCAGTGAGTGCAGCAGGACAAGGGCAAAGAGCCTGGGGGAAAGCACAGGGTTGCTGGGTGCAAAGGGAGTGAACAGCCTCATCTCAGAGGAGTTTTGGGCACGGGGTTTGCAGCAGCTCAGAAGGCTACTGAGGGACTGCAGCAAGTCCTGCAGAAAAGACTCGCTTACAAGCATGCAGGGAAGGAGCTGCTAATGGCATGGCTGTTGCTAGCCTTCCCAAGGCAAGCCATCCTGCGCCTAAACCCGCTGTGATGTTTCTTGCGGAGTTTTCCAGAAGGAACAGACACCAGGGAACCAGCTGACAGGGCCCTGAGGGCGCTAATATGCCTTAATTGCCCTTAACAGGCTTCACGTGAGACCTACACACACACCCCTACCCTTAGGCCCTGTGGCTTCTGTTTAAGTTCAGACGTGAAGGTTTAGTCCTTTCCTGAGCTGTGCTGTACTACCTGGATACATGCTGTGGGTGGCTTTGCCAGCGTGATCACCATACTACTAGTAGTTGCTAGTGGTCTCTGTGTGTCACAGATGTACCTCTTCATATGGAAGCAGAGAAAGCTGTGCTAGTCTGAAGATGTAAGGTGGGCCCATACAGAGATGCTGAGCATTCAAGGACAAAACCTGCGCTTAAATACCTAGCTGGTCTCTGGAGTATCTAGAACGTGTTGCAGGAGAACAGACTGCAGAGCTTTGGGCCGAGAGGTATGTCACCGAATGGTAAGTGCATGTAAAGGTGGGAGATGGGATTTTTTTATATTAGCCTTTGTGACTGTATGGTCGAAAGCCTAGTTCTTTTAAAAGCGAAATGCTTTCACCCTGACTTTCATATACAGGCTTAAAGTCTGAGAGCACTGAGAGAAAACAAGAGACTCGCCGTTGCTCTTAAAATTGAGTAATGCCATATAATCTCAATGTAGGAGTGCAAGAGCAGTCAGAAAATGCAGTGTGTTGATAGTCACAGTCAGCTCAGTGTGGTTTAAAAGCTGCCACCCCTGCACCTGCTCTGTCTCTGGCAAGGTGGGAGGCATGTGTGAGCAGTGAGACTCAGGTTGTAGTTGGGAAGGTTTATACCTGGTGGTGTGACTTAAGCAGGGCTGGAACTGCATCATGCCTGACAGTAACAGCAGCCTGGAGAGGTGTGTGGTGTTCTGCAGGTGTATTGGCCAGTCAGCTTGTCACACTTGCCCTTGCAAGTGTGTCTGGCTAAACAGTCAGTGATGCTACACCGCTGTCCTGGGTTTCCCTCTTGTATGGGTAAAGCAAGGGAGAAGGTTTTCTGGAAGTGTTCCTCTGGGTGTTCAGCTGCTGCAGTGTTTACTCCCACATGCAGAGCCCTCTTGGTGTTAATTCTGTGCTTCCTTCTGTTGCCCTCTTGACAACCTGAGTAGCTGCAGCAGCCTGTGCTTAATAGAGCAACAAGGGAACTTTCAGTGCTGCTTTGTGACTGCTGCTAAAAGCAGTAGTTGAGGGTTCTTTCCCTGACTTTCCTTGCCTGCATCACTGAGGGGAAGAAATATTCCAAATGAATATAAAGGTAAAATATTTGATCAACTCCCATTAAACATGCAGGATCTCTGTTGTGATTAAATATTAGGCTATGATGACTGGAAATTCACCCAGTCAGAATGTGGCTTGGTTGCCACAAACATTTCTGTTCTTAAACTTAAATACATGTGAGATGTTCTGTTATGTTCCATCACCAGGTCAGGACTAATTGACTGGAGAATAGTACTGGGCACATGAAGTTGAAGGGTAGTGTGCTTATGGACTGATCCAAATAGTAGCACCTTTCACTGCTGTTTATACTCAATGCATTCCATGCTACCTTCTTATCTTCTCCTTGAGGGGTTTGGTAATTCAGCTTCATCCAGTTACCTGTTCCTCAGGTGAGATGGGGAGCTGCAGTTCTGCTGGTCTTGGTGTTCATCTGTCCTTGCCCCTGTCTCCAGGAGACCCATTAAGAGCTAATATATTTTTGCAGACTCTGGACTTGGTAAAAACACAGAGACACAGCTCAGGATTCCCTGCTCAGGAAGCAGGGTGTTGCTGAGCACAGCTGCTGTCCTCTCTCTTCATTGGCATTGCTTTTCTTGGACTGGCAGGCTATCAGCTACAGAAACCTGCTGTCTCGTTCCCATTGATAGCATTTAATGTCTCCAACTCAGACAAGACTAGACTGTCTTTTAAGGGTGCAGTGTTTTTTAGGGCAAAACTATGACTAGTGTAGCAATTGTCTGTACAATCTTGTTTCATTGAATCTTCTGAAGGAGTTCTTTCCACCCTCTAGGTTTGAATGCTTTAGGTATGTGTGACTGGCAAACAAGTTCCAGCTGACAATATCCTAAAACGTGGCATAACCTGATGCACTTCCAGTGATTACGCGTATGTCTTGTGTCTATCTGTAATGTTCAAGTAATCTCTGTAATTAGCCCATAACCTTTAATTCCTGGAAGAATCCTATTAAGCACAATGGAAAAATCAAAAAGAGCACAGCAGGAAGATATTAAGGCAAACAACATTCAGTCAGACTCGGGAATTTGGGTTAATCTCACTTGTGCACAAGTGCCCTTCTCATTTAGATCTGCCACATTTGTAACCATAGTCTTGGTAGATTTTAGTTTTAATTGAAAGCCAAAACCAGAAGATTTCATACATTTTTTAAAACATGTTCCTTGAAGAAATTGATTTTGTTAAATGCCCTTTTTGTATTTCTTAGGATAATGTAGCAAATATGAATCTCTGGTTTAGAAAAAGTCATTGTATGGGCTGGACTGAAGGAGTAGTATGTCATCAAAATGACCTATTTCTGAGAAATCACTGGCAATTTGTCAGGCTGAGAGATTTAACTAACCGAGGCCTGATTTTTAACATAACTATGTAAATGGCATAATTTCAGTCTCTTTTTGAGGACAAGTAAAGCAAACTTCAGAGCATGCTACAAGGATCTGATGTCCTCTCAGCCACCTAAAATAAATTACCTTTAATCTCAATGGTGAAATCATGTAAATCAGCACAGTTTGTGCAGCAATCAATCAACAGTTCCCTATTGCCAAGTGAAGTGGTGTATTTCTGCCACTGATGCATGGCTGATTGGCAAAAGCCAGGCTGTAAAGGGGGGATATTGGGATCAGTTGAGACCACTGTTGTTTATTTTGACTTTGAAAAGAAGTTAAAATCCTCTTTAGGACTTCAAGTACCTGATAGCCTGTGCTGTCCAGCTGTCCTTGGATAAAGGGGAGCTCTTCTGGGCTTTAGATTGACCTAGACTGTCCCACAATGACTTTGTCTTCTCTGCTGGTATGAGCCATAGATGACTGTTCTCAGGTGCTACCTGTTCAAAAGACTATGCTGAGCATTAGTCCAAAGGGAGATTATTCTCAAAGAATAGTCCATGTTTGGGGCTGTTCACAGGGGAAGGAAACACTTGATACCAGACTAGAGCCCTTGGAAGATGGGGGGAAAAAACAGCTACAGGTGTGTATCAGGTGAAAGACATCAGATATGAGGTAGGTATTTGGGGAAGGAAAGAATGTGCTTTAACAGCATTTAAAGCACCTAGAATAATTTTCTAAAAGTAAAGCAAATAAATACAGGAGGATGATAAATTTGCAGCCTGTAGAACATCATACTTCATAAAACTTCAGTCATTCTTGTTGCAGCATTAGACTATGCAGCAAAACCACAAGTTTGTATGTGTAGGCCATAGCATAGCACACTCTATAAAGAGATAATTAGGAGTCAGTGATCCCCAAAATCATTATCATCACATGGTTGGTTGCCACCAGGGCTGTCTCCAACATTTGTCAGTGGCCTTGCATTTCCATGCATTGATCTCTTTGATGCTTGTACAAAATGTCTTTACATAACAATGGAAGTTTTAGGGTATGGCAGGCTTCATGCTGAGAATTGCACATCACTTTTTGTACTGATTAAGGCACTTTGAGGATTTTTCAGCTCTTAAAAGGAGGGTGGAAAGGAGGGAAAACCAAACCAGCAAGCACAAAATCTTGCCCCTTCCTGGCAGGGAGCAAGATGAAGCATGAATAACAGGCAGGGGACAGTAAAGGATAGCTTTTCCAGCTGCTGTTCTCTCACGTGGTTGCAGTGTGGGGTGGTAGAATAGGCATCTGGCCTGAGACACTGGACTTGTGTTAGACTGTGTGATGAACACTCAGCTACACATAATGAGAGGCACTTTGGGACTTGAATTTGAAATGATAATGTGAGTGCTTTACCTTATGTGCTGGCTGTGGCTGGGATGGGGTTAATTTTCTGTATAGCAGTTTGTATGGTGCTGTGTTTCAGATTTGTGACCAAAACAATGCTGATGACACTGTTCTAGGTATTGCTGAACACTGTTTGCACAGCATCAAGGCCTTCCCTGCTTCTCATTCTGACATACCGCCACCACTCCTGCCCTGCACTGAGGGGATGGCAATGAGCAAGAAGCTGTGAGGGGGTGCAACCAGACAGATGACCCAAACTAACCCAAGAGCTACTCCATGGTGCATAATGTCATGCTCAGCAATAAAATGGAGAGAAAGGGAGTTTGGTGAAGGTAGCAACTTTTGCTTGGGGACTAGGGCATCACTCTTATCTATAGGAGGTGGTGAGGTGAATGCCTTTGCATCTCTTGCTTTATGTTCATTCTTCTTTCACTTCTCCTTTGCTTATTAAACTATTTTTATCTTGACCTGTGAATTTTCTCTTCCTGTTTTTCTTCCCCTGTCCCTCTGAGAGTGGAGGAGGGAATGGAGTTAGGAGTAGTGTGGCACTTAGCTGCCTACTGAGGTTAATACCCAACACCTTACCTTCTTTCCTATGTCTTATTTTAGTCTTCTCATGAACATGCCTTCTCTCTTTTGGTTTTTGAAGTTTTTAAATTAATAGCTAGCTATAGGTGGGTACTATTACAAAATACTTGACTAACAAGAAACTCATCTGCACATCTGTGAGTTTGAAACCATAAAATAACTCTTCAGGCTAAAGAGTATAAAGCATAGTTTTGCTGTAGGTCGATGCAGGAACTGGAAATCTTGGGGATCAATAAAGGAAAAGTATCTTCAGGTGACTACTGTTACTTGGATCAGGCTCTAGAAAGCAGGGAAGACTCGGCTCCTGAATCAGCTTATAACAGTTCTGTTGGAGGGGAGGATGGGAGGTTGTGGCTTATTTTTCATTTTTTAATCTAGAATGAGTAGTTGACACTATTAATAGCATGTTGTGATGTAGTTAATAATGACTTTGTTTACTGCACTCTCCTAATCTGCTGCAGTTACTATAAAGTAGCCTCAGTTTTTCTGTGATACCTTAATGGGCAGCAGATTTTGGAAGGGGTATAGTTCCTCTATGAAACAATTGTATGTTATAAACCTCTGCATAACCTCATCTTTAGCCTGAATAGGATTGAGTGGTCCTGTGCTCTCAATCTCAACATATTAGGCCACAAATCTCCTGTGATTCCCTGTAAGACTGAAAAAAGCTGTGTGTTTATGTGCTGTAACCACTACAGGAGTCTATGCAAAGCTTATCTGCTCAGCATGAAGCCAAGCAGAACTTAAAAACTTCCCAGGAGTACATGAATGGTTTGCTTCTGTTCAAAAGCCTATAGAAGTTTGAATGCCTGCTAGGGTTATAAAACTCATTGAGGTCCTGTGGACTGTGAGGGTCTACCACATCTTCTAGGTCTGGCAGATCTGACTGGAGACCCTGCTCGCATTAGTCCTTTTCTCACCCTTCTGTTGATCAGAACAGCTACATCCTAATCCATTCCCTTCCGTTTCTGTGTTTACTGGTACCCATAAACTGTAGCATCTTTGTTTAAAAAATAAAGAAAACTGGAGCAGCTGTATAGAAATTTCACTGTTACCTTTTATACATCCAAAGGCATTACTCTGAGTTGCTGTGTAATAAAAACCATTCTCTAGTGAAATCTGAGCAATGGCACTGCAGATAAACTGTACAGGAACTCTACAATAATGATGTTCATCAGATATTTTGTGCTGTCCCATGCAGGAAAAGTTAAAAGACAGATGGTGGAGCTTACTACTAATAAAACATAGTACATCTTGTCCATTCCAGAGTCCATATGTAGGTAGGTGAAACCATTGAACATAAGTTTCAGAAGCCAGATCTGCTGTTTATTGTATCCAGAGACAGCCTGATTTACTTCAATAGGTAACTAGCTAGATTTAAGCCCAGAGTCTTGTTAAGCAGCAAAAGTAAGGGGGGTTGGACCTCTTTATTCTTATTTATGTGTTGTATTTATAAACTTGTAATAGAAATAGAGGAGGTCAGCCACTATATTGCTGTGTGATGACACTAACCAAATGAAATAGCTAGAGATTGGCAATTAGAGTGTAAGAACAGTTATTAGCGAAACAATTAGATACAAAGTGCTACGCAGATCCCCAGTTCTAGAGTGTCTTGCTTACTTGGTTTGTCTTGAGCACTGATAACTTTGCTGGTGCTATTTCTGAGGGAAAAGAATGTGATGAACAGGATTTTTACGGCAAGATTTAGATACAACTGGAATTATACATATGTAAACATGTATGTCCCTCATGCAGATTTGTTTTGAATGGTGTGTATGAATAGCAGAAAGAATTGTACCTAATTATTCCATGTTCAAGGTGATTCTTAGAGCTCAAGAAACAGTACTGAGTTGTTTACATGACAGGCTCCTTTTTAGTGTGAAAAGTAAAAAGCCAAATCTGGTGGTTTAGAAAGTATATTTTTGTATGTATAAAACAGATTATTTCTCTATAGGGACAAAAAAGAAAGGGGTAAAGCGCAATGCTGTTTTGATCAGTTATAGCTGATGTGGCTTTCTTTATTTTTTTCTTTCAAGTGTTTGCAATATGCTTTAGTCATGTTGAGGTATTGCAGTTTTGACCTCTTTCGATTTCTTATTTCGTTCTAGCATCTTATTTTAAAGCCCAGGTTCTACAGAGTAACAAGATTAGTCTTATGCACTACAAGAGCGAGCTAAGAATGATTGAAGACAATCCTGGGATGGTTTGAAAGTGCTTTCTAGTTATGTCTTGGACAGCATTGCAACCTGGAAGTATTTCTCCATAAGAGTAGGGCTACAGTAATACGACATTCTTTCAGAGTTAGTGCAGGTATCTCTATGGAGTGCAGCACTGTGCTGTGTTGACAGATTTATTCACAGCTTTGAACACACTTCATCTGAACTTGTTCATGCCTCTTTTTATGTTCCTGTGCAAACTAATCTTTAATGCTCAAAGGAGCAGGAGGCAAAAATACCTGTATTTGTGGCCAGGCTATTCCTGCAAGTAGATGCAAATAGCTGCTTTAGTATGGTGTGAGTAATACAGCCGTGCTGCATGGTTTTGGTACCTGCAATGGCAGCGTGGCCTTGTGTTGTGCACTAGTCCTCAGGAACCTGCTATGGCCTGCCCCATGTGTGATGCCCTATATATCACTACTCAAAGCCCTTTTGAGATAAGGGGCAGAGGAAACTTAACATACGCTCAATTTGGTGGTATTTTCTTCAGAGTTGTTCAACTTGATCATGGATCAGCACAGCTGGGTCTGAGACTGTTTGTTTTTCTTGCTGCAAACAGCCTTTGTGAGGTCTCTTGAACAGCTATCCATCATGATCTTAGAGCAGCTTACTCGGGAGGTGATGGACATGACATAGCAGTTAATCTTCTCATATCTGATAGACCTAGTTCTCCTAGCCCCTTTGCTGGGGTGCACTGGGGTGAATGAGATTTGTGCCCATGTCACACTCATGTAATTAGAAGCCAAGTCTTTAGGAACTTTTGCCAATGCACATTACAGTGAAGCTACTGCACCTCCTGTCTGGAAGGCTCTGGTAGAGTGGGCTTGCATAGAATTTCCTGATGGGCGTAATTATGTATAATGTCAATTGTGCTGTTTACAGAACGTAGCATGGGGTGATAGTTATTGCTTTTGAGAAGGGTACAATCTTTTCTGAAGTAATTTTTAAATATGATTCATGTGGAAAATTGGCATTTGCAGGCTTTGTAGCTAGACTTCCTATCCTTAGGAGTCCTTCATTTGGTTGCATTTTTAAATCACATTTTTAGACAGTAATAGGAAAGGATCGTGAAGGGAAAATAAGTAGAAATAAGTTTGTTTCTGAGAACAACAGTGAACTCGGGGAAAGGTGTTTTTTTTTCTTTATCTGAATCATTGTGGTTTTACATTGATGACTGCACTACCTTATCTGGCTACTTCCATTTAGTGCAGAGGGGAATTCAGGCCTTGCAGCATCTTTAAGTTCTCCTGTGACACCACTTGACAGTCTCATCATCCTCAAGTAGATATTTTATCAGTCATCTCTTGTCTGCTTTGCCTTTCATCTTTCCATGCTCAGAAAATACACTGGATAAGATAGGTTGAAGTACACAGGAGTTTTCTAGTGAATATTAGGGCCTGTAAAGTTTTCCATGTGGCCAGATCTGTGAGCCCACTGCTTATGCTAAGTCTGTGAGACTGAATCAAAGTATTCTCATACAAATCTGTCTTGGAAGACTTCAACAAAATTCTTTGCTATTCCTATAAACCTGTACATTTTCCAGAACAAAACATGTCCTTCAACAGGATCCAATACTTCATAAAGACTCCTATCCAAAATCCATCTGTATTTCATTCTTCTAACTAATTCCACACATTTTATCCAATAGGAGGTACAGAGCATTTGGCCAGAACAGCCTAAACACACTTGGAAACTTGTGTAATAAGATTCAAGATGAGACCATATGAAAGAATAATCATGAAAAACATCAAGTCTAGGTCGAAGGACATGTATAGAGATCGTGCAGTTCATCCATCTCTTAAAAGCAGGGTCTTGCGTTATTTAATCCAGAGCTTCATCAAGATGTGTCCTAAATCTTTTCAGTGAGGGAGGCTCCACTTCTGTGGGCAGCCTGTTCTCAGGTGTAACTATGTCCAGTGAAGAATTTTCTTTCAGAACTGCCTCTGGAGCAAATCGTAACACAGGCTTACAAAACCTTCAAGTAAACAGATTGTCTCAGAGACTGTTTGATTCACATTGCCATACATGCCATAGGAAATCACCAGAATGTGTTTACAACATGCTTTTTGGTGATTTTTCTATGTATGGCAATGTGAATCAACCCAAGGGATGTGGTCCTCATTGCTGTGGCTCTTGATTGGTATAAACATGATTTTTGAACTAAGCTTCCCTATTTTTATGAGGCTGCAGTTGTTAGAGGATGGTCCTTTGCTTAAGGATATTACTTGGGTCCTCATGAATCTTGGGCAATGAGATTGCCTGATTTTTCTTCTCTTGTCTGCTAGGAATATTTCTGTTCCTGAGAGACTAGCAGGAAAAAGAAAGGAGGTGCTGGAGCCTTGTTACTGTCCTGCTATCATGATGCAAGTCTTCTGCTGATAACGCATCTCTGTTGTGGTCTTATCAGTGTACAGGTCATCTGGGCTTCATACTAACATTTCTCACTCTTACTCCTGAGAGCAGTGTCTTAGGAATGGTGTTCTCTTTATCAAACAGGCTATTATTTTAACCCTTTTCATGCTGTTTCTTCTGGTACTTGTAAACACACATGCACTGCCATTCGTATTTCACTTGTTCAATTCTTAACATTTCCACCACAAATCTCTACAATTCAAACTTGCCCCAAGAATGTGCCATGAACATATTGCAGACCCATGTTTGACTCATACATGGATACATGAATAATGTTCACCAGCAGAAGACAGCAATGACAGTGATTTACCACTGATCTTACTCAGTTGCAACTATCCACAAACTTCTGGAAAAATATTCAAATACCCTTGTTTCTGTTAGAGGAAATTAATTAAATATGACTTGAGGGTAAAGTTTTCTAATCCATGCCTGCAATCACTGTCCAATTTGGATAAGATATTTTCTCTCCACTAAGCTAGTTCTAACATAAGAAGCTAGGGTAGAATTAGTCATGTTAAAATACTTTTATTTATCTTCCTTAATCTCATAGTGCAATGAAACTGCTGCTGTTTCTGTCACTTTGACACATAACTCCATTCAAAATTTGCCTAAGCACAGTAATTATTTGTAACTCTTCTTCTGACAAGTGATTAGAACATATTCTGAGGATAAAACAATGTTTTTAATTAGTTCAACTGTTAGTTTGAGTCCATAATGCTTGAAAATCAGAAGTGCTACTTGCTGTTTTTAAATCAAGGAGCCCTTCATCAAAGTCATCAGAAACTTCATTGGCTCAAAGCGAGGGAATTATTCTAGTGTAGGAGGTAGGTCGCTGCTTGCCTTCCTGAAGAGCACACAAAGCAAGAGGACTATATTTCATGGCTTTCTTCAAAAAAAAGTACTGTGGCCTTTCAGCACAGCTAAATAAATGTAATAATCTTATCTGTCACACTGAGAAATAGAACTTGTTTATTATTTTTCTTTTATAGAAAACACCATTAGCAAGCCAATTACACTAATTTACTGAAGTATGACACTGAATTAAAACTTTAACTACTTCATACAAAGGACCATATTCTGTTTAAAATAATCATTCTCACCTAGACCAAGCTTCCACAGAAGTCAGTGGGTGTCTGTTAAGTACTTTAATATGTAGGCTGGGGTATTCTGAACTGAAGCATAAAGACACTTCTGATCAAACCTAGTTAGCAGACTGGATGGCTTTTTAGATAGCCTCATTGGTGAAGGAGGAAACTGAAGGCATGAATGCTTCTCTAATAAATCACTGTATGCCATCTCTCTTCTGTAACTACATTGCGCAAATTCCAGCTGTAAAACACCTGCTTACACAGCTCTATCAGCTTTATATATGTGCTGAAGTGTTTCCCCTTGCTCGCACTATTCTTCCTGCAGGTCAGAATCCTTGTCCTTGTAAAAATGTCAAATTCACATTGCTGAGGCATTGAATTATTTTCTTCCCATTTTCAAAAGTCTGGAAAAGGGCTTGAGTGGAGTTGCAAGTTTTCTCTGCCTTGCCTAAAGAAATCCTCAGGCTACTTTAAATTAGCAAGTTAATGTAGAGGGAAGCGATCCAGTATCCAGCACTTCTCTAGGCTGAATGCTTCTCAGTTCATTCATCAATATGAGTTAGAGCTAACTGAGTGTGCAGGGCCAGCTTCAACTCCTCCTCTCCGTATAAACTGATGTGGCTTCAAAGCTGCTTTGCCTTCATAACTAATAAGGGGAGAGGCTTTCTGATCCTCTATGTTTGGAGGAGAATGCAAGCTGCCTCTGAAATCTCAATGTAGGTGGCACCCTCAACCAGTGAGTCAATAGAAATGTAAGATCTA
>NW_009920035.1:24406-27168 GCF_000696875.1 Nestor notabilis | reverse complement strand
CTGCTGGAGCTTAGCTTCAGAAAAACCCAGTGTGGAGCTCTTGGCACACCTGAAGCTTCTAGTATAAACCTCAAAAAAAGAGCAGCAGCATCTCCCTCCTCATAAGTCCCACCTCTCACCTATAGAGGAATTTCGAAGTGGGTTTAGTTAACTTGGTAGCTTAATGGGCTTTTTCCCCCTCTTGTGTGTTTCCAAGGCTTCTGTGCCTGAGTTGTCTTGTATAGGGAAGTAGGAGAGACTTGCTTT
Organism: Nestor notabilis; assembly: GCF_000696875.1. Classification (NCBI taxonomy): domain Eukaryota; kingdom Metazoa; phylum Chordata; class Aves; order Psittaciformes; family Psittacidae; genus Nestor; species Nestor notabilis. Next base: position 26,922 of record NW_009920035.1, on the reverse strand, counting down.
TCTGAGCAGAACCATCAGAACTCCCCTGAAGACACACATGATAAACCTGGGGAAGGCTTTGTTCTACCCGCATCCCTGCTGCAGGCATATTTCACAGAAGGAGCACATAAACTCCCAGGATCTCCATCTGCAGCTTATTGTCTTCTCCCTCCCTTCAACCTCGGCACAGGTTTTAGGGGTCATGACTTTGGCCTGAAGTGTTCATCTACTGAAAAGAAAACTGACAAGTGTTACCTTGTAGTAGAGTTATGATAAATCTTACCTTGAATATGCTACCATAGGACCTGTACTTGCTGCTGTTTACTGAAGGCGCCCAAGCCGGCTGTCTCAGCTCTCCCCTTATCTGCAGTGCCAGTTGTCTGGAGCCAGGTGATATCCTTGTATACCTTCTTTGTATACCTTTGTATAATCAAGGTTGTGTGGCATTTGCTATTTTTACTTTGTCAACAAACTAAGACCAACCTTCACCTTCTCCATACATTGTGGGTCTCCATTGTATATTCTGTGCTTGTTCAGTCCCTGTGGGATAAAACAGCCGCAGCAGGCACAGAAGAGGTGAAACTTCCTCTTATCTAAATTGTTTGCATGCATTAGTTAAAAGCTACCTGACCTCAGAGGTACCTCACTGTAAACTCTTTTCTTTCACACCTTTTATTACCTCTTCACTGTTTCCTATTTTTGAGCTAATTTTCTTTCCTAAAGCTATTATTTTAACCTATGTACCATAACTCTCTGCCTTATTCAATTATCTTCAGTGTTGAACGTTATTACTCTTTGAAAATGTAAGTGTATGAAACACTGCAGTTCCCTTGCTCCTGCTGCAGCAGTATTACCTTTTAAGAATGAAAATGTGTCAGTTCAAGCTGGACTCTTACGGGCCCACACTGGGTATTTGGAATCAAATTATTCACATGAAGGTCTTCATAGTGTCCTTCAAAACACTTCTTCACCTATCCCCCTTTTCCCTTAACTATGCTAACCAGGCTATAATTTGGTTGACACAATACATCTTGTGGTTTTTCTCATTCAATAGTGGTTGTAGGATTCCTGTTTTCCAGTCCTCTGGAGTATGTCGTGTGTCTAGAAAACAAAGCTCCATCTTCTTTGTCCTCTGGCAAGTTTGGAGCAAAGTAACTGCTTAACAAATCTGCTGTCTTCGTCCTTGTCACCAATTCCGTCCTATCACTTTTTAGTGGACCAATTTTCTCTTTTATGGTCTGTCAAGTGAGAATATATGTGAGAAGTCCTTTATTTTAGTTGAACATTGCCTGGCAAAGTGGATGTTTGGTTTTCTTATTTTACACTTCTAGCTGGAAAGAAACATGCTGCCAGTTTAGCCAGGTAGCTAAAGTTAGGAACCATTAAACACATCAGGTGTTTTATTGATTGTGACTTGAATGACAGTTCTTTATCATTAGAGTGTAGTCTCAAAGCTGCTGTATTTTGGGATATTTGGATCCCCATCTGAAGCTTGTGACAGAGCCCTGCTATAATGAAGTGCTGATGCATATCCCACCCTTCTCATTAAAATGTTCTGTTCTGTGCAAGGCTGACAGAAGCAGATGTTCTTCTTTGGCCCCTTCTCTGTCTCTGTGTAACATATGAGGGGCTTCAGAGAGTTGTGGGTGTCAAGTGCGTAGGACCCTATTCAGAGAGTATGAAACCTTGAAAAATAGGTAATACTAGTTACTATCTGGTAACCATAAAACTAAACCACATCAAAGTAAAGAGAGAGATCTACTTGTATTTGCTAATGCAATTCCTTCCACTGCTGTGAGAGGCAGTATAGATCCTAGCGTAGCTGCTTTAGTGCATGTTGAGCTGCAGCTCATTTGTGGGAAAGTAATGGTATTTGAGATCAGCATATGTTAAATCCCTCTGAGCTTACCATGAGGGGAAGCTTATTACACCTCGGTCATACCTGTATAATTGAATGCTTTCAAAATAGAAAATCAGAAATCTCTCATTTGCACTTTCCTTATAAAATGGAAGATGTTTGCTTTAACTGAATAAGCCTGTAAAAACCAAGTCTGTCTTTTGTGTTCATTCTTAAGGTAAAATAAAGGTATGAAGGAAGCTCACATTCAAGATCTTAACAAACATAGAACATACTATTGTGCATTTAGTAGAGGGGGCTTGCCCTTTTCCGGATGATGTCTTAAAAGCTTGTTTTGCTCTGTTCTATTTCAGCAGTTTGAGGGGACTTGTAACACCTTCCCTAGTCTTAGTGGTGAAGGAGTGAGGAAGAGGAATCTGCAATTCCTCAGGGAAAAGTAAGCACTAGATCATCAAGCAGAGACACTTAAGAAATTTCTGCAGGTTTCACAGTTGCTCTTCTGATACCTTTCTTCTTCCTGACAGGTGCTTGTCTCAAAGTAACAAATCCTGCCAAAAAGTCACATATTAAAAACAGGACTTGCACTACTGCTCAACGTGATCAGGGCATAACTCGTAGAATCCCAAACTGGTTTGGGTTGGAAGGGACCTTAAAGCTCATCCAGTTGCAACCCCCTACC
>NW_009920035.1:0-24375 GCF_000696875.1 Nestor notabilis | reverse complement strand
CCACGGGCGGGGACCCCTTCCACTAGAGCAGGTTGCTCCAAGCCCCTGTGTCCAACCTGGCCTTGAACACTGCCAGGGATGGGGCAGCCACAGCTTCTCTGGGCACCCTGTGCCAGCGCCTCAGCACCCTCACAGGGAAGAGCTTCTACATAATGTCTAATCTCTGTCCCCCCTCTGTCAGGTTAAAGCCATTCCCCTTGTCCTGTCCCTACAGGCCCTTGTCCAAAGCCCCTCTCCAGGTTTCCTGTAGCCCCTTTAGGCACTGGAGCTGCTCTAAGGTTTCCCCTTAAGGAGCCTTCTCTTCTCCAGCTGACCCAGCCCAGCTCTCTCAGCCTGGCTCCAGAGCAGAGCTGCTCCAGCCCTTGCAGCATCTCTGTGGCCTCCTCTGGACTCACTCCAACAGCTCCATGTCCCTCTTGTGTTGTTGCCCCAGAGCTGGATGCAGGACTGCAGGGGGGGTAGCCCTATTCCGCCCCAGAGCAAAGGGGGAGAATCCCCTCCCTCAACCTGCTGTTTTTGCTCCTTTTGATGCACACGGTTGGTTTCTGGGCTACAAGTGCAAACTGGAGCTGGCTTATGTTGAGCTTTTCCTCAACCAACACTCCCAAGTTCTTCTCCTCAGGGCTGCTCTCAGTCCAGTCTCCAGCCAGCCCGTAGTTGTGCTTGGGATTGCCCTGGCTCAGGTGCAGGAACTTGCACTTGGCCTTGCCGAACATCATGAGGTTCATACTAGCCCACATCTTAAGTCTGTCCAGTAGATGGCATCCCTTCCCTCCTGTGTGTCAACAGCATGGTTGAGGGTGCCCTTGGTCCCTCTGCCCATGTCCAACAAAGATGTTAAATAGCGCAGGTCCCAATACTGACCTCTCATCCCCTATGCATATGATAAGTGTTAATTGATCCAAAGAAGAGCTGGTGTTTTTCTGTCAGAATAGTTTTATCAGAGAATGCTGATTTTTCAGTAATAGTAAAAACATTCTTAATAGCTTTGTCAGGATGAATAATTACAAAAGCATTTTTTAGGTATGGAAAAATTGTGGTGTTCTGACTTCTGTACAAAGTTATAATGCAGTTTAGTCATGCTAAATACAAAAATGTTCCAAATGATTAATGAGTAACAGGACAAAATGCATCCTTATGAGATTTGTAGAGGGCTGCCACCCAGAGGGACTTCAAAAGCTTGAGGACGGGGTTGGCAGAAACTCCTTAAAGCCAGCAAAAATAAGTGGCAAGTCCTGTACCTAACTGGGAGGGAATAACTCTGTACATACAACAATACAGGTGCATTGGGGATGGATCTGGAGGAGAAGTTGCTGCATGCTCTTGCTGCAGTGAGTGTTTAACTATGGAGGGAGCTGCATTAGCCAGGATGTGGCTGTGGGGTTGGGCAAGGGATTGCTTCCTTGGTTTTGTTCCTCCACAGTGCAAGAGGCTAACTGAAGCTGGTCCAATGGAGGGTTGCCAGGGTGGTGAAGGGTCTTGGGGATGTGGTGTATCAAGAGAGACTGACAGCACTGGGACTGTTCAGAGAAAAGGCATTTGAGGGTATCCTCAGCTACCTGTAGGAGTCTTGTTAGAGAAGTCTTGTTAAAGAAGATGGAAAGCAAGCTCTTCTGAGCTGCACATTGAAAGGACAATAGTCAGTCGTTGCAAGTTACTGCAGGAAAATAATGGATTATAAAGGAAAATGTTGACAATGACAGTGGTCATTGCTGGAGCAAGTCACCTAGAGAAGCTTTGGAAGTTTTCAGAGCTTGTCTGTACCCTCACCTGACTTTGAAGTCAGCCTTACTTAGAGCAGAGTGTGGAATTAGATGGCCCTTGCAAGTCCTTTCCAATCTAAATGATTCTGTGAAAAGTGTGGTAAAGTTTGACAGAAGGCTAGATCAGGATTTTAGTTATACGGATATTTTTATGTTCTTCCAGAATGAGGAGAAATGGTCATAATCCTCTGAGTGCAGAAAACCGGGTTTCAAAACTGTTCCCATCCAAACTGTAGTGAGGTTGCTCCTGAATCAATTTTTAGAACATCACGAGTATAAATGAGTTTAAATATTATATATTCTGCACGTACACCAGTGATAAATTGGGATCATCTTCTCATTTCACTCCCTGCCGTGCTAAACAAAGAGCAGCAACATGTTTTCTACTGTTGAGCTCAGATTTATTAATCGTGTTTCCTAGGGCAGTGCTCACAGACCACAAGAGATGGCAACCCCACTGTGCTGAGCGCTCTGTATTCTCTTACACTGCAGAACATGTAATTTTTTCTAAATCACTCGACATCTGGTTTTCCACAATACAAAAACTAAAAGAAAAAGATTGTTCTGGGCTGTACCAGTGGGTTTGAACAGCCAGTGAGTGTTTTTTCTGTAGTTTATTCAAAACCAAACTTAATCTTACTTATATGTGTGTGTGTTCATGAAAATATTAGCATTCATTTTAAATCCTTGTGTATTCATAGAAAAATTAACTGCATATTTGAATTAAGAATCTGCATTTAATGCTTTGCATTTGGGCAGTTATGTAATTCAAAAGGTATTAGTTTTGGATCCTGCTTGAATGCTTAATACAACTTACATCACTGTGCCTTTTACAATAAGCTGTACAATATGCTTTAAAAGTTGTGCTAGTTCTACAAGGAGATTTAGAAGGCTACAGCTTATGTTGCACCATGTGTAGTTGATGTTAATAGAGAAAGCTGAAAGTATGTACAATACCAAAATTATTTACTGAAGCAATTTGAGAATACTTTTAATGAAGTAGAGATAAGAGGATTTCTCATACTGCTTGGAGAATTCATAAATAGGGAAAAATGTTATGAATGAATCCCTTGGCTCTCTGAGAGATAAGAATATATGCAGAGATCAGCCCTGGTTTCTCTTGTTTTAGGCAGATATTTGGTCTGTGGTGAGGGTGGAGATGTGCTTCAGAGGAGCACACCCAAGTACACTTCACTTAGTTGTGTAACTGGCAAAGGAGAAAGGGCCCCTGATAGTCAATTAAGGGAATTTTAATTCATTTTACTGAGAAAATATTTTATTAGTTGTTACTCATTAATCTTGCTGATGTGGAAGGTAATGTTAAAAACAGGCCAAACTTCAAGAAAAGGAATACAACAGGTGTTGAGAGTGCTGATAAGCAAGATTATACCCTTTCAGCTTTAGGTTTGATGGAAGTCCTTGGCAGAGACTGTTTCAGTGGAGTGCAGGAGACAGAAGGCGGACTTAGGAGAGCCTCACCTGGAGCTGGGGGGAGGCGTTATAAAGTGTTTCATAAAAATGAATGAGGTGATACAACAGTAATTGTGAAAGATGGGCAGAGTCACAGGAGAGATGGTAGGGAGGAACTAGAAATAAGTTACGAAATCACACTCAGTGTGATGGGCGTGAGGGTAAACCAGAAGAGAATGAGAGATTAACAGAGAAAGAAAAAGAAGGAAATAGGTAAGAGGCATCTTAAAATCTGGAACAAATAGAGAGGGGGGGAAAAGAGAGCACATGAGACGCATTTATTTTGGGTGAAAGTGTTATAGGAAAGAAATGGGAACGGGAGGTAAAAGAGGGTGAAGACAACTTGATCAATTTTCTATGTAGGGAGTGAAATAAATAGAAAAATGAATGGGAAGTGCAAAAAGGATTCAGCATCTAGATTCCAGCTGAAAAAATTGCAGACATTTGCTCAAAAAAATTCTTTTTTTTTTTTTTTTTTTTTTTATACAATGGAGTAAGTCAGCCTATTTATGGGATTTCCTCAAACACTTGCAGCATACCACAAATAGGCAAAGATAATTTTGCAGCAAAGGCTGTTGTCTAAAAACTGAACTGCTGCTAGTCTTGTCATCAGCAAATGCCAAAGCTTGGGAGATTGAATGGGCCTCTTCAAGAGAAGGAGCATTGAAAGCAGGTGCCAGCTCATCAACGCAGCTGATCTGAAGTCAGCAGGGTTAGATTGATGAGAGGGAGGTGGGGTTATAGAGGCTTGCTGGATAGTGGTGAATGGAGGTGGTCCAGGAGAGAATCTGGCAGCAGAGGGAGACCAACAGCTGAACTTTGGAAAACTTACAGAAGCAACTGCAATGGAGCTTTCGAGCTGCTGAATGGCAGAACATAAATTCTTTTCCTCCTTATGTGAACATCCATTTTACGGTTGGTCAGTTTGCCTGTACGTACTATACTGGTAACCTGTACAAGTGCTTCACTGTTCTCATTGTTAAAAACTTAATTCACAAACAAAACTAGCTCATAGCCATCTGTTTTGCCAGTACCAGCCTTTGATTTCAAGTAGCTCTGGCTTAAACACTTCTCATTCTTGTCTATAAAATAGAGTACATGTATCCCTTGTGGATGTTTTGGCTCCCTCTCAAACACTGATTCGAATGTGAACACAGCTGACCACAAAAGTATATCCCATAGGGCCTTCCTATTGCCTTTTCAAGAGTGCTAGGAACTCTCTCTGGCAGTATCTGCCTCTGCCACAGCTGCCTGACAGTAGTTTGTTCTCATCCTGTCATTAAACCACATATCCTGGCTGAAGCAGAGCTCAAGACCAAATGAAGACGGGAAAACAAGGGCACAGCAACCTGAGACAGAAGCCACATCATCAAGGAGACTGAAGTTTTATACCAGAGATGCTGCTCCTTATTGCAGCACTGTCCTGATTAACTTGCTGATGAAAAAGCCCTACACCGTGAGTCTTGATGCAGAGGTCTCTAAATCTATCAGGTGCTTTGTCTGGAACAGCCTGGACTGCAATGAATCACATAGACCTTCTAGCCCATGTCTGAAATAGACCACATCTACCCTGGCATCTGCGGATCTGGACAGCATTACAGGAAGACCTGGTCTCCTGTTTACTTGCAAGTGCAGATGTCACTGAAGTATATGTACTTCTCTCCCCTTAGGCCTGAGCAACACAGCCACCTGGGATACATTTATACTTACTGGGATAAAAATGCCCAGTCATATTTCTTATTAGAAAACCAGACAGCTGGAGCCTGTACCCTTCCAGGATACCTGGACTTGTCTTTTGGTTCAGATTCATACAGCATGAGAAAGGTAACAAAGAAATGCAATACAGCATTGCTAGTGCTGGCTTGTTTCTTGAGTATTCTAAGTCATTGTCAAGAGTACATACATTTTGTTCCAGATTACATTGTTCAATTTGTTTATATTAGGATTAGCTTCACTGATTTTTCAACTTGCAGAGCTAGCAGCACTTTGCAGCTTGTGCAGGAGTCTAATACTATTTTTTTGGTCCAGAAGCTCTTTTAGCAAAGCTAGAATTTGGGCAGAACTTTTCAGTAACTGAGGTCTTGCATCCATTTATTCACCTCATGGCGCAGATTCATTCTCTCAGCTGCAGCTGGAAGAGCAATTGAAACACACTGAGCAATCTAAAAAAGATGTCCTGTTTAAAAACAATGACAGAAGAGCTTGCCTTCAACGTTTTATGTTGGGACAAGATTTTAGGAGTTCAGTTATTGGCGTGTGCTGTGTGTTCACTAAGCAGGTGGGATCAATAAAGCCTTCTAAATATATACCTACATCTCTTTTATAACTGTACTTCTGGATTTAGGGGTTTGTATATACATATGTACATTCAAGTACCAACAATCTTGAATTTGTTGCTACTAGCTTGATTGAGAAAGGGGAGTGCTTGGACACTGAGAGAAGTGAACTTTTTAAAGCAAAATAAACCCTAGGACCTTCATAAAAGCTTAGACAGGCAGTAAACCCTGACAAAATACTTGGCACACTTGCTCCTTGAGTTGTAATAAATTCAGTTCAGGAGTTGCAAATGTGTATTTTCCCAAATCAGCTGTTCGTGTCAAGGCTTGCAGCATCAGCCCACAGTGAAATAATGTGGGCTTCTGTGCCTTGAAGGCATTGCTCACCTGGGACTTGCTGCTAGACAGAACCTGGGTAATACAGCACCAAGAGGCAGGGAGTATCAAGAGGATGCGGAAGAATGTGAAGTGGAAAGAGGAGTATTAAATTAAGTAAGGCGAGGAATTAGAAAGATAACAGGCTGCATGTCAGACTAGGGAGACAAAAAAAATATCCACAGAGGTGAAAAGAGAGCAGGAGTTGGGGAAGTGCTGGCAGAGGAGGTAGAAGTATGCTTGTGCTCAGACTGGGTGATAGGTCAGTCCTCTCTGGGAGCTAATGGGAACTGAATATCTGTGCTAGGGGGAGTGCGACCTGTTTAACTTCTTGGGTTGGGATGGTAATTCAGCTAATGCAACTTCTCAGTGTCACAGAAAGCTTTGTTTGAAATGCCAGTGTATCAGGTTGAAGCAAGATACTTGCCTTAAGGGCAGTGCAACAGTAACCTGTGGTGCACTGCATTGCTGGATTCCCATTTGAAATGCCGCCTAGGACATGTTCCCTGCCCTGTCCGATGCACTGACATCCCCAGTAGAGCTTTCATGGCTGCATGCAGCCCACCTTGAGAAAGCATCTCAGTGCATCAGAGGAAATGCAGTCTGGGCTCTATAAATAGAGATGCCAATCAGCTCATCCTAATAAAATGAAGGAGACTGCCTACATAGCTTAAAAATATACATCTTTATAGCTAGGGTTGCTGAATTTATTGGCTTTTGTTTGGGACTTTGGAGATGTGTTACCTGAGTTTTCGTTTTTCCTTTCAACTCCTCAGCACAGTTTTTCTGGGTTTGCTCTTGCATTTATTCTTCCCTGATTATTAATAGTATTTTTCTTTTTTATTTCTCTATACCTTTCACAGCTTTATGTTTCTTGTGCTGAGTCTCATTTGCACTGTTTCTCTCCCACGTTTTCCTTCAGATGCCCATTTTTTCTGAATCCCAGCATCCTCCTTCACAATCTCTGTTCTTCCCCTCATGTCTGTCCCTGGTTTCTTTCCCTCCCATATGTGTACCAAGGCATTCCAATACAGAAGGCTTTATTCAAGCAAAATTGTCATAGAAATGTGAACCGGCTAACCTGCAAGTTAGTGTTCTTAATGTCTGCTATGCGTGTGTATGTGGGAAGTTGGTGCCCTGTGAGTTCAGATCCTAATTTACAGTGAATTTATGGCACAGAAAACAAGCCTTAGGCTCCTAAACATCCAGGTAGTTTTCAACACATTACACAGTGCTTTCTGGTTTTATTGCCTTCCAGCTTATAAAACGCACACGTAGTAAAACATCTTTTTAGTTTTGGAATATTCAAAGTTCTGTGAAATTAGAGCACTTCTGAACTTTTAAAGTAATTCTTTATGAAAACACTTGGTTGTCTTTAAGGTCAGTGCAAAATATACATGTTGAATGTCTCCATCCTTTCACAAAATCGGTTATAATGCTGAGCACATTTTTCAGCTGAGAAGGTGTGATGGGGGCTAGAAGATATTTATATCTACAGGAGACACATTGCTCCTAAAAAAAAGTGGTAAGCAATAAAAGTGTAGTGAGAGGTGCCATATAACCTGCATATGCCACCTGTGTTATCCACAGATGTTTTTAGATTGCTGTTTAAGAATTGCTGTGTTCAATGATTTTTTCCCTTTTGGAAAAGTCCTTCTGCATAGCCCTGGAGTATGTACTGCAATGTAATATACTGTGTGCCTGCTATAGAAATCTGAATTAAGGGAGGTTTCATGAAGCAGCTGCCTTCCACATCTGCCCATGGGACTAAACTTTTGTGCAGACTGAATCCCAAAGCTTGAACTAGCCTTTGAACTTAAAAGTTACTGCCAGTGTCTCAAATTGAGATTAGTGATCTGTCTCAGACCTTCAGTTCTGCAGGATAAAAAGTTATTAGATACAACTTTATCTCTTGCAAAGGGCTTCAGCAAAAAATAGGAATAGGACCTAGACACGTTGCTTATCCTTACCTTTAAACTGATCCTTCTTCCCTGCTTTCTGCTTTGGTCCCTTCATAGACTGCTCCTACCATCTAAATATATCCCTGCCTGGCAGACTCCTTGATCTTCTCTGTGGCAGCTAGTTGAAGATCATGATAAAGGATGCAGTCCCTGGTCTGGCACTGCCTTTAAATTATTCATAATTGCAAGTATTCTAATTGGTCTAGATTTATGCTCCATTGCTCAATTTGTTTGCATTTATAAATGCTTTTTTGTCAGTGTGCACTGTGCTCGGCGAACATGTTTTCCTCCTGGATTTCTAACATGGTTTAGTCATAGTTAGCAAGTTGTAATTTCAGCAAGGCTGTAAGTAGTCCAAATCTCAATAAACTCAACATTAGTGTTGGTATCTGTTTTCTTCCAATTTGTGGCTAAACATGCTTGGTTTTCAGTTTTCAGACAGTTCATTTTTCTTTGTTTCTTTGCAGAGAGGATGCACTCTCCTGGGTCTTAATCTCCAGGACAGCGTTTTTTTTAATGCTTATTCACATAGTTATTGCGTGTTTGGAAAGGAGATGCTATGATCTACCTGGGTGTGTCAATAAATTCAGATCAATGTCTTCAAACATTGATCTCTGAGCTCTTAAGGCCTTGGGCATCTTGTGAAATTCAAGTGTTAGTATACCTAATAAGATCTTAAAAGGGAAAGTAAAAATATCATCTCTTTGGTGGTTTATTCTTTACCAGTTCTACAGCAGTATTAGTACCTATTCCACAGTAAAGCTTGACTTAATTTTTTATGTATGTATAGTAAGATATATGAAATAATCCATATAACTATAATAAAATACTATGTAAATGTAATATACTTGCTGTAAAATGCGTGATTCTGGTTACTTAAATTAGGCAACACCCAGAACTTCAGAAGTAACTTACTGCTGAACATCAGACCGTGTGTTTATGGGCCTAAATATCCATATAAAGTCAATTAACTAAAGCTTGGGGAGAGATGGTCCTAAAAGACCTCCCAGTTCACTTGAGGTCATTTGTCCTAATGAGCCGTCTATCAGAAGATCTTACCTATCAGGGTTATTCATACATAGTTTCTCACACTTAATCTGTCAGGTTTTTAAAGCCTGATTGTTAGTAACCTGTTTTGTCTGATTCTGCCTGAGAATATTCAGAATGATTCTTTTTCACTGAAAATTGTTCCTTGTCCCCCTGCATGCATGGCATTTTTTGTTCAGTGTACAGCAGGTCCTGCAGACCTTGTCGCTTGTTCCATCAGCTCAGGGGACAGCTTTCTCCCAGGATTCTTATTTTGCTTCCTTTTTTTTTTTTCTTTCACGAGAGTATTTCTGTGTATGGCTTAATAATGGAAGATGGGAACTGCTTTTCTGTAATATCTTTCTCTTGTAATCTCTCTCTCTTTGCTGAAGAAACTCATTGCAGTCACAGTTGAAGGTTCAGGGAGAGAATCTAAAAAAAGAAAAACTAATCTACCTCAACTGCTTAGCATATTTATTCTTAAAAAAGATTCCTTCTTGCTGAAGGATTATAAAGGTAATGCTGAAAGAAAGAAATTGGCTTTGGCAATATGGATATTTTACTCAAACCTGCTGTTTGCAATATTTTAGCATAATGATTTTCTTACGTAGCTTTTGTTTATACAAATTGTTGACTTCTTCCCCTTCTCTTGGTGCCTGCTGAGCATACACCAACCTTCTGTGTCTCTTTGAGAACAGAGAAATCATTTTCATGCTCGTATCAAAGCCTGAACACAAATAAGCAATGTTGGATTTGGCCAGTCTTAGTCTAATGGTTAAGGTAGTTGCATGTTTTACCAGTCCTATCTGAGAAAAGCTCCAGATGACTGATGTTCTTTATAAGTATTGTAGGGGCAATGTTTAGAACAAGAAAAGATATTTGAAAACTGATAGTTTGGAACTGTCTTTAATCTCAAGTTGTACCCCATTGTTTTGTGCTACCAGCAGCACAGCTGAGGGAACACATAAATTAGTGAGACAAGTTGACCAAGAGAGTTGGATAAAGAGTGACTTCGTGAAGTGTGACTTCCGGGGAAAAATGGAGTGACCTTTATGAAATGTTTTGTGGATTTAGAGAGCAATTGATGTTCCTGTAGCCAAAACAGTGCCAGCATGCAAATTACTTTCTTGGGTAGGCGCATGGGTGCTTTGTACTGTTTTCTTCATGTTGGCTTGCTTTGTTTGAAGTTCCTTTAACACTTGCTTCACAATTGAAAAAGAGCTTGGGTTTTACATCCAATTCTATTTTTCTTTTTCATCTGTTAACTGAGACCAGAATACCCTACTGGCAGTGAAGGATATCTGGCTTTTGGACCAGAGCCTTGTCTTTTTCTCACTGCCAAAAAGCAACATGTTCACGAGCATTGTTTCTTGAGGGATGAGCAGAAAATGTATGTTCTCTAGCAAATCTTTAGGCAATTGATACTAATAAGTACCAGGGAAATGTGTCCAGTCTTTCCCTTAATCTTACAGAGAAATTCCCCAGTGTGAGGACTTGGATATTCTTTCGGAAGCAGAGCTAAACAGCTTGCAGAACTCTCACCTGATGTTATGCACATCTTCAGAGTTCATGACCCATGTTATGATTTGGCGGAGAAAACTGATTTCATATACATTTATAGACTTTTCCAGTAAAAAAAAAAGGCTAAGCAAGCATGTTACTAAGATAATTTATTACCATGTTATTAATATAGTGTAAGATTGAGCAATATGGTGATCAAATTGCAATCTTTTGTCTTTAATTTGATCACTGTATCAAGTTTCAGTTCTTTACCATGGGAAGTTACTTGCTAGAAGCAAAGCACCTGCTCCTGTCACAGTAACAACAGAGCTTTCCTAAAGCCTTAACCTAGGCTGAAGGTTAACTTGTACAATAAATCAGGTTTTGAACCCAGTCGCTCCTTAGTGAAGTAAGACTTCAAACACAGACAAGAATATGCTGCCTAATAAAACAGAGTAAGAAAAGGTAAAGGTGTTGCTTCAGTGAAACAAGAGTAAAAATAGTTTGAAGCGCTTCTGCTTGATTACTCAAGATCTTTAATTTAGGTAGTTGTTGGCAGGCCTTCAAGACATGAGTAGAGCCTCTAAATTCAAAGATGCAGATCCATCACAGTTTTCTTGATGATGGCTCTGTATTTTCTTATGCGCGGGAAGACTAGGGCAGGGAAATGCAGAGATTTTTGGGTGTTGTGGACAGGAGGAAAGAGAAAGTCCATTATCTTCTATATTGCTTTGTTCTTGTGGGAATTACTTCTCATTTCCCCCAGCTCATGAGCAGTTGTTATGGCTACTGGGCTAACTGGGTGAATTCAAGAGTCACTGCAGTCAGATCCCTTTGGGGGAACAGTTGATGTCGATGTGGGAAGCCTCATCACTGACTGAACCTCCGTTTTGGCAAATAGACCATAGGTAAGAGGATCTTTTAAGAAGTGTGGTGGGTTGATGTGATTGACACCAGGTGCCCACCAAGCTGCCCTGTCACTGCCCTCCTCAGCTGGATAGGGGAGAGTAAAATATAGCAAAAGGCCACTATAGTAACGAAAGACTAGGGAACTAATATGAAACCTTAAACAATGTCAGAGAAACATCAGCTTGTAGGTTGTGGTGATATAAACCTAAGAGCTGTATTTGTATCAAAATAAATTCTCCTTTGAATTGATTTCCCCAGAACTGGCCTCAGATTCAAGTCAATGTGAGACTTCTCCATAACTTGACCTTCTCAAAAGCTGCTCAGTTCTGCAGTCAATGGTCAAATAAGGTCCATTGTCAAAAAATAAAACAAATGGGGGCTCCCAAATCAAAGCTCATTTTTAGAATTTAAACGTTTCACTTCCATAAGAAGACTGTGTGTGAGTAACACCAATGGTTGATATTTAGAATGGTGTTTTGAAGAGTTACTTGATAATGTCATCTAAATTATTTAGTGAGTGGAGAGTCTGATGGAGATCAAGTGGATGCCCTCGGAAAAGAGAGGAGAGAAACATCTGGAGTGCAGCTTGTAATCCCAGAAGTACTACTGTGTATCTCATGCCACAGTTGAGGGTTAGTGAAGGTAAAAGCAAGATGAGAATCATACCTGTACTGCAGTCAGCAGATGTGATGTCTGTAAATAAACTCAGACTGAAATACCACATTGCCTGATGCAGATGCATGTACAGCATAGGAAGATTGCAAGAAGGGGATGATGTGAAAGGCTGAGGAGGCTTGAGGCTTAGCTTTGCATTAGAAAAAGAAAACCAAGAAGATTTTGTGCCCTCCTTTGCTTGTCACACCTTGCCTGTGGTGCATTTGCAGTTGAGTGCTGTGGCCTCTCCATGTAAGGAGCATTGCCACAGGCTGCCAGACTGCTGTGGTACACTAATGCATTTGGTTAGCTGCTTTGTTCCCCCTGTGCAGCTCTGCACCTGGCTCACAGTGCCAAAAAGCTTGTTTGCAGTTAGTGGCAATATGACATGTATCTGGACTAGAGGAATTCTCACATAAGTGCATTATTCCTTCATGCAGTATTCTTTCTCTGTGTATAGAACAGATTGCTGGGCAAAAAGTGTTGCTTTCTGAGATATATTGCAAAAATCATTCGTTAATACTGGCACAATAAAACAACTGCATACACTCTATTTATTTTTCCATTTTGAACTTTGTGACTAGCAGAACATCATAAAGCAGATTTGAAGGAGGTAAGCTGGTTAACATGTAAAATGTGACAAAAAGCTGTTGTGTGATGGAATAGCAACTTGTAAACCCCCAAGGCTATTCTTTTGTATTGCTTTAGAAAATACATGGTGCGAGGGTGTCTTATTCTTCCACCAGTCTCTTGGCAACTTGAAATGAGGGATGTGCCAGGCAGTATGGCCTGAAAAATGCTAACTGGGAAAAACAGATGCCAGGTTTTTGGACCACATGGAGTCCCGAGCTCCCATAAAAAGGCACATGTTTGCTGCTATTCTGAGCAATACATAGCAAACCAAATAAGCATATGTCCATTTTTACCTCAAACTGTTGTTAACTAGTTACAGTGAGGTAATTCATTGCCTGTGGAGTATTTATTGTTCATTGTGTTGCAATTTTACACAAATGCTTGTATAGCAATTTAAATATTCAAAACTGTTAGTCTGTATATATTTTTCACTACATCTGCATTCATGTGTACAGTGAGAGATGCACACAGTGCCAAATGCTATTAGAAAGAACTTGTTGAATGAAATTTAGTGTATTTCAAATACAGAAACTGCTGGAATTGGCCTTGACTCAGAGTTTTTAAATCTCTTGAGATGTTTAGATTTCTCAGTGGTAATATTAAACCAGCATTATTTATGTATGTATGTATTTTCAGATTGATTTACTTTACAACTGGAGTGAATTTTATTTGCAGACTACAAAGTGCATGTGTGTAGTTTGGGTAACAGGTAACCAGAAATCAGTCTGGTTCCAATTATGCTGGTTTGAGTTGGTCCCTGGTGTTCTGTTTTCAAAAGCAGATTTCACTGCAGATACTTGTGTATGAATATCCAGACATCAGAGGAATGTGTTACCTTTCCCTTTTTAGCTTAATTTGATTAAAAAAAAACCCAAACCCAAGCTCTTGTGGTTGGGGGTAGGGGGGAAAACACCTGTTGTATTCAAAGCTGCCTTCCCCATGCATGGAGAGTCTATCTATGCCAGGAAAAAGCAATTGGGATGAAACAACATGGAGTTGAGACATGATAGGTGAAAACAAAGACAAATTTTGTGGTTTGGGTTTTTCTGTTTATTTTGTTATGGGGATACCTCCTTCTCCCCCATCTTGAAAATCACTCCACTGTTGAGTGGGACTGTTCACCCAGATGACTATTAGCAGGATCATAGCCTCAAATTGGTATGCCTTAGTAACAAAGGTGTAAATCTATTTTAAAAACGAAAGGGACAAGTGGACTAATTTAATAATGCAAGATTCTTAGGTCAGAAATGCTGCTGAAGGACCTGATGGTTGCGGAGTTGTTTGTTGCTCTAGATGTAATTTCCCCCCCTCCTTTGGCTTAGGAGGAGAACTTATGAAGTACTGGAGACAACTTGATTTGGGAAGGATATTTATAGGACAGCAAAGGAGAATAGCATTTAGTATAAGAGAGACTTGTATAGGCCAGGTAAGGGTCATCCTTAGGTATATGGTGTGCTTTTCTGCAGGAGTGTTTTTAATTCCAATGTGAATTTAGTCCAGAGCTTTGAAAATGCCAAAACCCATTTAAGCTCGATACAGAAAGCAACAGGGAATCGTTACAATGACTCATAAGGCATGGGATACCAATACTGAAATAGAAATGTGTTGTTCCTATTGCTCTGTGTCAAGCAGTAATTCTGCAACATCTAGGACTGCTTTATGAAGCATAATCCTTTTCTTTAATAAGGAGATAATCGAAAACAAGTTAGCTGGGCTTGAGAGAACATACAGTGTTTCTCCTGGCTGGCTGGGGGTCGTAAACATGTTTTTGACAAGGGTTTAGAGAAAACTGTGGCTGGATGAGGTCATATAACAGAAGCTGGGCTTTCTGACCCCAAATATATATCTGATGTGATGATTCTACACTTCAGGAGCTGTCAGAAGAAAATCTCTTGGGTTATTTTTGTTACGCCTTTGACAGCAACCAGTGTCTTGAGGCACTAGGAAAGAAAAAGTGAGCCTGACAAGACAGGAATGGATTGCCTCCATGATGGAAAGGAACTGCTCTATGTAAGGAGGTAATACATAGACTGCAAGAGGGGGAAGATAAATAAGAATGTATATGAGGACAATATCTTTTCTATATTGAGTGTCTAAGGGCATTAGTCTTCCTTATACTTTTTCCCCTTGCCTCATACTTTCTCCCTGTCATGAAGTGTACTTTCTTAAAGATTGCAGTTTTGTTGTTTTGGTAGTTTTTATTACCTATTTACTCACTGAACTATCTCTTTCTCACCATTTTGCATATAAACCCTATGTTGAAACACCTCTCCTAATCCTACATCTCTTGATGCCCCTGCGTTGTTGTTTTTTTAATGGATGACATGGATATAAATCCCTCATTTATACAACCCACTGGAGGCCTTGGAAAGCCTAAGTTGCTCTGTCTGCTCTAAACCCCCCAGGAAGCCAGAAAGCAATATTAAATGTTTAGTGGTTGACCTTCCAGGATCTCTCATCACCCTCTATTTGTGGGTTTGGATTTTAATGCCTTGGGTTGAAGGCTTCTTTTGAGATATAGCTTACTTATTTAGCTCTGTAGGTGATGTGTAGGACAATGCAGAATGTTGATGATATTGATGTCTGATATTTTGAAGGTAAAAAGTTGTTAGCTGGGAAGCATGTGTTTAGGAAGGTACTGTTCAAGTAATTAACAAGGACTGTGGTTAAAATAATTTCCATGCTTTTTTTGGTGCATTTGTGGTAGCTTTGATTTGCCTGTTAGCTTGTTTTTTTACCATGGCTTCTGCTTTGATGCTCCTAAAACTTAAACCCAGCAGTTTAGCTGTAACTTGTAAATAAGATTATTTCATTGCATTGTGATGTAGTCAGAACATAAGAAAAGGGATGTAAGACCTGTTAGATTAAAAATATTCAAACACAGGCTTATGTTTGAAAGACTGTTTATGTACAGAAATAGAAAACCCTAAGAGGTGAAAGGAAAATGTGGGATACGGGGGGGGGAAAGAAAGGTACAATCCTAGGTAAGGCAGGGATAGCCTAGGGGGAAAAAAAGACAAAATACCTTCTATTATCCAGATCTTTGTAGTACCATGGAAAAATCTTTCTTGACTGTTTACGCTGTTCAGGAAAAGAATGAGCGATGTTAGAGGATGGAGGGAGAGCAGAACAAGTATGTGTCTGCATGCTCTCAGTAGTGGCTCCATCAGTAGCATTTGGCCTGCCTTGGATCTGGAGATCAGATTGATTAAATGAACCATCTGAAGAAAATAAGCCCTTTAAACTCTAAGTAGAAGAATAACTTTCTGATCCCTAAGTGAACAACAAATACATACCTTACAGGAAAGCTAGCCAGTGTATTACAACAAGGGCACCAGCTTGCACAATTTAAAAGTCAAAAATGGTTCCTCTCTGGAGTTCAGGTGGTTTCCTCTGACATTCCTCCACAGGCTAGAAATCATTCAGGTAGTAAATGTACAGAAGAAAACAAACTTACCTTATTTTGAAGTCTTTTGGGCCCCTCTTCTTTCTGCCAGGAATCTTTGTTCTATACTTTTTTTGATAAGGGGATTATCTTTATTGTTTAGTATTAATACTAGTTCAGCTGAGTGGGGATAAGCCCGTATTGTTGGGAATGAGTGGCTTCACTTGGGTGCCATTGCAGTGGTTGGCATACTCACTGCAATCTGAAGACTACCTTCACTTGTATAACTGTATTCATCAAAGTCATGGCATCTAAACTAGTAACTTAGCAAAAACCCTAGAGAACAGATTAGTCCCCACTCCTCAGTCAAATGGCCACAATAAACCACAGCTGGTGCTATTTGGACCACTGAAGATTTTTGTACGCTTTCCTCTTTTTCCCTTTCTGGCTCTTGTTTTCCTTGTCTTTTTCTGTTTGAACTCTGTTAATGCTGAAGAAAAAGAACATCTAAATCTGTAGAGTCAAAGCTGTGAAGGGGTGTTGAAGCAAGACCGTATCACCTATGAACTGGCAGTGAGGGATGTATACTGCATACTTAATAGTGCCTGCACATCATCAGATTGATCACCTCCATGGCAAGTGCTGTACAAACATGTTATAAAAGAAGACAGTCCCATCCCCACAGAAGGTACAACTGAAAGTCTCTCCTGTCTAGCTTCTGCTCCCTTTTCTATGCCTACTTTAATTATGATTCTCCTGTTCCTATTCCCTCCTGTCTTTCCACTCTTCTTCAGGCTCCCTACAATGAAAAGGAAAACATCCCTTCAGACAGTTTTGAAGTATCTCTTGCTCCATTTGAAGTGCCTCAGTATGGAGCTTGAATGTTTTGTTTCACTATGGCAGACCTCAATCTGGGGATGGGGGAAGCGTTTCTGTGGGATCTGGCATAGTTTGAGCAGTTGGCCTTGGTTTGTGGCAGGACTGTGCTGCACAGTATTTTTGTCATCCTCTGAAAGTTAAATACAAGTAAATGAGGAGTAAAGGAGTGTACAAGTGTATAATGAGCGTAAAGGTCAAATCAAGCAGCAGAATACAGGTGGGACACACAGGGAAGGGGCTGCATGTAGGGTACACCTAGGCTGCAATTTAAATCATGTTGCGGTCGCTTTAAGTATACAGGTACAGAGATTGTCTGTAGCACAGGATGAAATTGCTGCAGCAATGAAAGCTGCCACAAATTCTTTCCTCAGAAAGGACAGTGTTGTTAATGGGACTAAATGAGTGCTTTTAGGAATGAAGCTACTTTTGCCCTGCCTGAGAATTGCACTGGAACAACTTTTGTATTTAAAAAAACCACCCAAAACCAACCACACACAAATACCCACTGTGTTTGCGATTTGTGAAAAAGAGTGAAGGAACACAGGCTGACTAACATACTTGGTACCTCAGCAGGGACATTTTGAAGGATAAAAGAATACACATGGATATTTTCAGTGGTAAAAAGTTCTAATTGGGTCATTAATCCCAAAGCCTACAGCCAAAACCTCCAGCTTTCAGGAAGCGAAGGAAAGAGCTGGAGGCTCAGCTCTTGGTTTGCAAATGCTTTTCCATTGAGATTACTGGGGAAAAAATTGAAAAGTATTTTAAAGATTTGAGCCTGTACTGGCTTGCAGTCTTGATGCTAAATTCTGGGAGCTGCATTAAAAACATCATCAGCATTGCTGATTGGCAGAAACAATGCAAGCTGACATGTGAGGGAACAGATGCAAAATATGGCCTCACATGGTCAATTTATGTTGACAAGAACAGTACAGGTTTAATGTGCAAGGCTCCATCTCCCTTGATCTTTGAGATGTGCCATTGGCAATAGCTTCTGTGTCAGAAAAAGATCTCTGCTGAGAAGAACAGACCTGAAAGTAAAAGGTGGTGTGATTTAGGATGCAGAATGATCTGGGTAATAGATATAGCAGGAGCACTTTGTAGGAAGCAACAAGAAAGCACTAAACAGCTCATTTTGAGGGACTGCGGTAATCCAGCCGAGTTCAAAAACCAAACAGGTAGAGGGGCAAGAGGAGATTAGAATGCTTCTTTTCTTATGTTAGCCAGCTTCAGAACTCTTTAGGCAGAGGGTTTGCATGGAAACGGAGCTGTATACGTAATCTGCCTTTAGGAAAAAGGGGTTATTTTTACTTCCCTCTGTTTATCACTGCTACAGCACTATGGTGGCTGCTTTTGTAAGCAGAGGAAGTGCCTACTATGGACTATGACAGCATCCTTTGAAACAAAAAAAGAATAAATTATGATTTCAGTCAAAGGTTTTGACTGGATAAAACAAGCTGGGAACCTTTTGACATCCATGAAAGTTGTTTCTGGTATGCAAGTGCACCCATACAGGAAAACAACCTGACTCACATAACAAGGGTGTTGTATGTTACATATTGGTCTATTCTAGGCAAAATAAAACTATTTTGAAGTATCATTCTGAATATCAAACTTTGAAAAGCTGTCAACATTAAACCACTTCTAATTCTTCCATCCGCAACTGAAACTGGATCAAAGGACTTCTTAAAACAATTCACATCTTGTGTTGCCATGCGAGAACTGAAACTAAGTTCAGGAAGTGATTCTTACCTGCCCTTAGCTAACAGGAGGTTGACTGTGGCTCAGAATCTACTGTCCCAAACTGGGTTTTGCAATTTTTGTGCAAAGAAAAACAGTATTTTGAAGGCAGCATCTTTCACCTATAGAGAATGAGATTCCTGTCTTGACTGTATAGAAATGAAACATTGAGGAAAAGTTCCAGTTAAAAGTCTTACTGGCTTTGGGAACAACACCCAAGTAAAGCTTATAGTACTGCTTTAAACCTTTTAAAATCAGATTAAGCCAAGTACTTCAGGATATATTTTGTAGAACAATGTTACTTTGGCAAAGGAATGAACAAAATGTAATTAGGTTAGCAGTAAGTCATCTCTATCTGTAATATCCCTTTTTTTGTTTTTAAGAACTGTAGAGAAGTTGACTTGTTCACATCTTATTCCTTCCAGCTCTCATCTCAAATCAGAAACAAAAAGTAGAATGTGCCAGTTGATGCTTCTGAAGATCGGAAAAAATGATTTTGAGGTGAAGACAGAAGCACATCTAGACTTTGAAGATAACAGCAATTCTTCTCCTATTACAGGAGCAACTTGTCTCAGGGCCTTAATTCTGTAGTATTTCTTGCTCTGTACTATCAGTGGGGGAATAGCAGAGTCCTTTATAGCAAACAGTTGTGACTGTAACTCTTTCTCTGGGGGGAACCATGCTCTGAGTTTTCTGACAATGCAAAGATATAGTAGCAGAGAGCAAGCTTCAGAGGTACTGCTGCACTATGCTATACTGGTTTACTTAGTCAATGGGATACTTTTCCAGTAAGGTAAGAACTTGCCTAGGTGTCTAAACACCACTGTCACTTTAGGAAGGTGTAATATGCAGGCTGGGTAATGGATATGGCTTAGAACTTCATAGAATAACATGTACAACCAGGAGTCAATACTTTCTGTGTATGGAAGTTAGTATTTTATTCATTGTACTGAAAGCTAAAGTTTTTGCAGTCTTCTCTGAAGTATGAAACATGGCCTTAAGCTAAATCAAGAGATCTTTTGAATATTTTGTCAGTATATTTCTTATGGAACAGCTAGATGCAGTTAATTGGCAAACACATGCTGCAGTAGCAAGGAAATTTGTAATCCCTCTCATGCTTAGAGTTTGAACTGCTGCTGTAAAGCAGGCCCCAAAGCACTTGATCAGGGTACATCCTTGCTGACTTGAAACTACCCTTTTTTTTCCACTTTCACCTTGGCATAGTTGTACTTTCAGGAGTAGGAGAACCTGTTTTGTACATGTAGACTGTGCTTTGTCTTATTTATAATTTCATATCCTGTTTGTGGGAGAGAATATGGGGTAAAGCTTGAAGAGTCTGTGCAGTAGCTTTCTTGGAAAATAGAAGCTATGAAAGGATCTACTGACTCCAACTTGCTTTGAGGGCATCGCTTGAAATGCTGGATTGTCAGCCAGACAACAGTTAAGTAGCTATTTTGTGAAGCCGATTAAGCACCCAATACTCCTCAGTGACAGACTAACAGAACAACTTATACATGTCAGCTGCAAGTTTTATTACAAGTCCATGCTAATGATCTGTTGACTGATCTTTACAAGGAAGTGATCCATGAACAATACTTGATTTCCAGTGATTGCAAGAAAGAGATCTCATCATGACTTTGGAAGTGCTCAGCTACTTGTACTGTCAAGGCTTATGATTAGAGAGCAAACTACATAGCCAGAAAATGGATTTTTTTCCTCAGAGTGGGAAATTCTGAAGATGTTTTCTTGTAGAAAACACCAACTTCTTGCAAAGAAAGAAAATAACGCTGATCATGAGACACCAGCAGGATGCTCTGGAGGAGTGCCACAAAATGAGTGGTTTAGGGTCACACAAGGATTTGCACCTAGAAATCCGTATCCTCCTCCATTGGGAACCAGCTTACACAAGTATTTTCAATGATATCATCCTCTCTCCTCTTCCCAGAGTCCTGAGGCCGGACAACCTGTTCTATAGGACAGATTGGATGCTGAAATAGTTGAACTAAAACTCTTCTGTAGCACAATGGCAGCTTATCCACATCAAACTGCTGTGGGTTTGAATGCCCTTTTTCTTGGCAAAGTCTTCTTTCGAAAGCAGGTGCTTTCCTATTTTGCTTCAAAGCAATTTCCACAGAACATTTTCTGTGTCTTTGTTAGGAAGTGACAAGTATGTTAAATTTGTTATCTAAATTGACTTTATTCACAAAATAATTTACTGTTTGCCTTAAACTTCACTTAAAATAGCTATATTTTCTTGCTTAAATTTTGATTTTACCTCATGTTGATTCTCTGCCTGATGTTCTTCAAACTGATACATTTTTATCTATCAAATATGTATCTACTTAAATATTCTTATTTATATCATTGTAAAAAACAATGGCAGATGGATCCCTCTTGGTGTTTGCAAACAACAATAATGTTTGATGACAAATGCACAACATTGTCATCCAAAATTGCTGTTTATGGTGAAATGCGGCCTTTAATAAGAACTTACTGTGTACATTGAACAGGATCCTGGATTGCTGCAAAACGCTTCAATAAACTTGTCACGCAGATTTCTTCTCCCTCCTGGAAAAGACAACTTAATGACTCCTCTATGTTTACCTCTGCTTTGGATTTATCAGTGAAGGCATGCGTGTGTATATACACGCTGGAAGGTTTTTATGAATTGCACAGTTATTGTTAGTTCCCCTCATACACAGAGGTTCCTTTCAGCCTGACTGGATTTTAATTCTCTTTCAGAGAATAACAGAAGAAGAAAGCATCAGTCAGACCCTGAGAGAGAGCATGTTGTGGGTGTCCTCTGCATAATGTGTGGCTGTGGGTGGCACAGCCTAGCCTTAGCTAACAGAGCAGCCTGATTTGTCTCCTGTAACCTTGCTTTTAGTGTTTGAGGATTTTATCAACTGTAAACTCCTCAGGTTAGAGTTTTTCTTGCTGTGCATGTGCCTGCGGCTGCTTGTATCCATCAATTCTTTGTGAAAGCTTCAGGCCAACTTGCACAGCTATTTACAAGATGATGATTAGGGGGAAATACCATGTTTAACTCAAAAGAATGAATCTGAAAATATTTTTAAGAGCCACTAGCAGTGTTCTCTCCTTCTCTCAACCCACCAAACCCTAGGTTTTAGTGCCAGCACTTGAGGTGGTGAATCGTTACGCACAAATGTTCTTTTTGTTCCCATGAAAACCAACCCACTTTTAACTGTGTCAAAAGCCTCTGAAAAAGGCTTTCTGAGTATGATCAACAGTCTTTTCCAGCAGGGCACCGTATTTCTCCAGAGGTGATCTGCCCTCATTGCACCCTGGCCCACTGTTTGCCCTTATGCTGCCCCAAACTGTCTGCTCCTGTGTGACTCTGTGTGGTCAGGGTTTGAGCCCTGGTGACTGAAATGGATTTTCTTCCAGAAGTGTCCCAGAAGTGAGGTGGAAGCAGCTTTGGGAATTGTAGGCTAAGATGTTGCCTTTCCCGTGCTTTCTCCCCCTTAGTCCTAAGGAGGAACAAATTCAACTGAGGTAACAGGGGAGGCATAAGCTCAACATAGAAGGTGATGGTGGTGGAGGCAAGTGATTAAGGCCAGATAAGGGAACTAAGGCAGAGAGCTGTCGAAAGTGAAGATACTGGGAACTGGAAATAAAGAGTGGGGTTGTTACAGAGACAAGATGGCAAAAATTAGAAGCCCACTGCATAGGGAAGAGAAGATAAAGCTGAGATTTTCAGACTTAATTTTGTTCCCATTTTTTTTCTCACTATAATGATCACTGGAACATGCGATGTTATCCTGAGCTTGATTCACACACTAGCAGCTGCTGCTTCATCTCATAACCCAATAAATATAGGAAGTAGTTTAAACCTGTTGAAAACATCTCTAGTCTCTTCCTTTTTGCAGCAACAGAACACTTCTCTCATGTCACCTAACAGCCTCATTCCTTGGAGAATAAGCTGAGCTAGCATTACATCACTGGTAGCATATTTTGAGCATCAGAACAGTAGGAAGAAAGTGTTCTGAATGTGCGAGTTGTTATGTTTGGGATAGTTTAACTTCCTTCATAATGTGGGGTCAGCTAGAAATTTTTCATTGAATCAACTGCAAGAAAATACCTAATTTCATGGTAAATGTGCTGTTTCCTTCTTGGCTGAAATGGGTGTACATTTATTTTTTTATTAGACTGCAAAAAACTCCCATCATTTCTTCTCTACAGTCTATTTCCCTATTGTATTATTTTCTCTGTGCCTTTCTGCTACTTTTGTAAGCTTGTTCTTTCCAATGAATCCAAGTTTGTGTGTCCATTCCTGCCATATTAGGCATTGTCAGCATTATTTATTTGTCTATTTTATTCTTCTGTCAACTTCTTTAAGTTGCTCACTAGGGCTACTCTAAGTAGCTGGGTTTCTTTTCACCTCACATATGGTTGTTCCTCTGGTCTTTTATGAGTAAATGAATAATTCTTGTTTTTCTGCTAGTGCTTTAGCCAAGCAAAATGTCCTGTGCTCTTGATCGTTACATGCAGCGTTTTGAGTGTCTATTCAGCTGCAGCCTGAGCTTGCTTATGCACCTTTCCATTCAACTCAAGCATTTTAACCAGTCTTACCTTTATTATTTATATGTCTTTGTCACAAGATTTCAGAGAAATGTTTTTGCTAAAAGCCTCACATGATGAGGAGGTGCATGGATCTTTAAAACCTGTGTGATACTTGTGAACCAGGTGGAGTGGCCTGAAATAGCTGGGGCTAGAAATCCATGAAGATCTCTTCTCAGTCAGTTGACGCTGTAAAGTAAATGGAACAAAGAGCACTTATAAATTCAAGCTGCTGCAACTTGATAGTCAGGTTTATTTCAGGAGGCAATCGTAAAATTTTAGCTTAGCTAATCTAGATCATTATTTGGAGTTGTCCTAGGGAAAATTATCACCACTATAAAGTTTACAGCTTTATAAAATGAGGCTGCATTCTATTTTGTCTCCAGATGAAATGGGGCAACAGTTCTGGAAAACAAACTGTTTTGGTGTTTACATATTGAATTAAAAACTTGATATCCCAATTTTGCCCTTGCCCAAGCAATTTCTCTTCAGATAAGTCTTATTTACAGATGCTTGTGTAGAAATGGCCAAAGTGGAAGGCCCATTTTTCAGGAAAGTTGTGCTAAAAGTTTTTTTTTTTTTTAAGATTTGCACTTATTATTTAGATGGAGGCTGTTCACTCCACTCTATTACAATTTTCCCTACCAATGTAATCAGGAGAACCATGAAAAGCTCTAGCATATACTTTGATAGAATTCTGTTGTTGTTTGACAAACGTACCTATATTTGTTAGCAATGCTACAGCACTCTTGTGAAAAGTCTTTATATTCTTCCACTTGAGATTACATCCTTAATATTGTGAAAGTTGCTGCCTGGCCTTGAAGTAACCTAAATATTAATTGTGTTTTCTTCTGTGTTTGTGAAAAATGTACAAGTTCTTCAAATCAAAAAATACATTCAAGTGCTTTCACTCGATAGAATCGTAGGGTGGTTTGTGTTGGAAGAACCTTTAAAAGTCACCTAGTCCAACCCCCTGCAACAAGTAGGGACGTCTTTTCTTATTTCAGTGGATAAAGAACTGGCTGGATGGCCGCACACAAAGAGTTGTGGTCAACGGTTCAATGTCCACTTGGAGACCAGTAATGAGTGGTGTCCCTCAGGGATCGGTGTTGGGACCTGTCTTGTTCAACGTCTTTGTCAGGAACATGGACAGTGGGATTGATGCAAGTTTGCTGATCAGCAAGTTTGCCGGTGACACCAAGTTGTGTGGTTCGGTTGATACG
>NW_009920034.1:0-350 GCF_000696875.1 Nestor notabilis | reverse complement strand
GGAAAGGTGGGGTTTGAGGTAGGAAAAAAGAGATTTGGGGAGTGTTGGTGGGAATTTGGGGGTTTATTTTGAAGCCTCTGGGGTGTATTTTGAAGAATTTGGGAGTTGGGGGGAAATTGGGGTGTTTTGGAGGGAGCACGTATTTTTTGGGGTGTGAAAATCAGTTATTTTGGGACAAACTTGGGGTTTTGTGGGAAATCGAAGGGATTCGGGGCATGAAAATCGGTGAATTTCAGGTAAATTTGTGTTTTACGTGCTACCAGAGGGTTTCTGTTGAAATTGGGGGTGGTTTTGGTGGGAAACCCTTTGTTTTTGGCTGGGGGAAGTGGGATCAAACAGCCATATCTTCG
>NW_009920033.1:45406-52824 GCF_000696875.1 Nestor notabilis | reverse complement strand
CAACATAATAAGGACATGGAGCTGTTGGAGCCTCCCAGAGGAGGCCACAAGGATGATAAGAGGACTGGAACACCTCCCGTGTGAAGACAGGCTGAGAAAGTTGGGGCTGTTCAGCATGGAGAAGCTGCATGGAGACCTTATAGCAGTCTTCCAATATCTGAAGGGGGCCTACAAGGATGCTGGGGAGGGAATCTTCATCAGCGACTGTAGTGGTAGGACAAGGGGTAACGGGTCCAAACTTAAACAGGGGAAGTTTAGATTAGATATAAGGAAGAAGTTCTTCACAGTGAGGGTGGTGAGGCACTGCAATAGGTTGCCCAAGGAAGTTGTGAATGCTCCACCCCTGGCAGTGTTCAAGGCCAGGTTGGACAGAGCCTTGGGCGACATAGTTTTGTGTGAGGTGTCCCTGCTCATTGCAGGAGGGTTGGAACCAGATGATCCTAAGGTCCTTTCCAACCCTAACTATTCTATAATCTATTTTCAGCACGTAAATTATATCATGCAAATGCTGAGCAGTTCATACCGAAGCTTGCTAACACTGACAATGCTATCTATCATCCATGACAAGGCTATTCTATCATCCATCTTGCTTTCATGCCCTTCTCTGGTAGACATGCTTATTTCACATCAAATACTACACAACCATGAAAAAGCCTCTATTATTAACTAAATTACCCAGTTAAAAGGTCTTTAACCAGATGGTGATAAAAGTCTAAGAATTCTTTTCCATTTCCTTCCACTGGGTTTATAAGAAAACAAGCTCAAGGAGAGTGAGGCGGAACAGCCTAGAGCAACATAGGGTACAGTAGTCTCCTGGGATTTTCTCCAAATTGATGCAAGAAACTAAAAAAAGGAGTAATACAATTCTGGTTTTGAAATCTCTTACGCCTTCTTCCCTTTTGAAATAGGATATTGATTCTTCAGTGTTGCACAAGTTTGAGACTGTGAACCCAGGCACAACACAACACTGTCTGTGACTCTGGGTTCTAAGAATTTTCCTACCTTAGATTTCCAGCAAGCTAACTTAAGTCAGCCTTTTTCCTTATTGTGCTGGTGTCTGAAAATCTACTCCAAGACACCTACCATGGAAGCAACTAGATATTGAAGGTTTTTTTTATGAATGATGCTTTGGGGACATATATGAAAAGCTGGTTTAAACTACTTCAAAATTAGAAGCCATCTAAATCTACAATAATCTTCTGTACTCTAGAATGGCTTACATTGGAAATTATTGTTTTTCTTCTTCATTTATCTGTTTCAGTCACAATATGACTTTCAATTCCTGCATCAACTTACAGCAGGAACCCTAGAGAAAACAGCTTCATTAACTGTACAACTCTCATCCATTCTCCAAATACCATCCAGCCTATGCCTTAAATTGAGTAAGAATCCAGTGAAAACCAGCATGTGAACATATAATTAAAGACAATTATAATACATACAGCAAAAATGGAGGGCAAATTAAAATTGAAGAAGTAGCACGGATTCTGGCATTCCTAACTGGTACAAGATTATAACCTACAACAGCTGTGTGAACCAGCAAGAGAGAGAAATGGAGCACACATTTTCTGTTAGTGGATTTCATGGCTTCTTGCCAACATCTAACAAAGTCACACTCAGGAATTCTGGATTCCCTTCCAGAGTCTTCAAGCAAGCAGTTCAAGACCCCTTTTACATCTGCCTCTCCTAATAAGGACTATCACTCCTGATTAATCTTCTTGGTTCAATTCCTCGTGGTTTGTTCTTTTCTATATTACTTTACCTATTTCCCACTTCAGGTGGGAATCACAGTCCCATATCCAGCCAACTCACTGTGCTAAGCTACCCTACTATCACCTAACTCGATTTCAAATATTAAAGCATACATTACACAGTCATACTTGAGTTCAATTCCTTCCTCTGTTGAGCACACAGCTCAAACATGGCTGAATTTCTTTACAGCAAATGAATGTCGCATCTCTCGGGAATCCTAGTACACTTTTAAGCAATCAGATAAGGTAAAAAGCCAGCCCCAAAACCAAGGGGGTGCAGTAAAATAAGACACTATCTCCTCCCATGATTACCTTTCACAGTTCATGCCACAAAGTCTCATACAATAAAAAAGTTGGAAAGCAAGTCTTAATTTTTAAGTTCACCTGAAAGCCTAATGGCACAATAGAGAAAATCAGAATCTCAGTCCCCAGACCAAGGTAAGTGTCCTTTATCAATGTACACAATTATAAGAGGACTTCCACTACATTTAGCAGCACCTGCTCCTTCCTACCTAAGATACTTCATTTCCCTATGTTACTACGGCTCATAAAATACAGGCCAGGCTCGTACTACAGTGCCTACTAAATTAACAAGCACCTACCAAAAAAGATGGAGAGAACAGAGATCATGCCTGAGGAACGAATACAGAGAAAGGAACAGCACGTCAGGCACAGGTTTCAGTGTAATTTCACAGAAGCTGAATGAAGATGTAATGACTTGAAACAAGTCAAGACTGTTTTTCCAGGAGTTACTGGCAAAGGATAGTACTTATCTGCAATTGATAGTAGTACTGGGAAGCAGCTTATATTAACGGAGAGCTGCTCACCCATCTGCAGAACAGTGAGGGAGGAAGTTCAGAAGTGCTAACATTGAACATTTTTGACATTGAACAGGATAGCACAGGAAGGAGGTCCCTCAGGGATTTTAACAACAAAAGCAGGTACTTTTATACTGATACCATGGGCAGAGAGCGACCCTGTAAACAGTCTGTAAATTACTATTTTGACAACTCTAAACTTGATTTATTTTTTAGTTCAGTCAAAAGCCAGAAAAATTTATAGGTATCAGTAAACCCAAATGCACACAAATGATCTACAAAAGAGGGAAAACCAGTGAATTAACATGCATTTACTGATGACTAACTTATTCTGAATAGGAAGTACAATGAGCAACTGTTAAGAACCGCAGATGATCATAAGAGACTTTATGACTTGCAATAAAAAGGTCTATGAAATTCGGCGGTATAATTCAGTGGTATAGATGGCAAAAATCCTAACTTCATTTTTACTTTTATGGAGGCTAAGTTGATCATAAACATTCAGATGCAAGGCTCTGATGTAATGCTAGGTAATGCTATGAAAATCAAGCCAATACTCTGTTTCTTTTGCCTGAATCTAATACAATAGTAATTTTTAGGAAAACAACAGAACAAAACTGAGGTCATCGTAAGATTACTGTATAAACTCAGCTTGTCTGCATCTTGAATGCTGTCTTGGGTTCTGATCTAAAAAGGGTACAGACAACAGAAACTGGTAAAAACTCAAAGAGCAACAGATATGACAAAATCACACATCAGCTTACTCAGGCATTTAAAAGCCATGACTAATACACTCTTAATATGTGAGCTCGTAGTTATCAAAAGGAATTAACAGAAGAGAGCTTTTCCAAATAAAAATTAAAAAAGAAAGAAGTAGTCTGCTTAACGATAAGTGAAAACTAAAAATTACACTGGAGACCGAGCAAGTTCATGGAATAACAACCCAATGAGAGTAACTAATGATGTAAAACCCAACATATGGCTCCAAAAGTTTACACAATTAAGGTATAGAGATCCTAGGGGCAGCATCATATACTTGTGCTACTCTGTTCACTTCTTTAGAAGCTTTCTTTTTGAAAGGAGTACAGAACTACTCCAAAACATACTGCTTGTTGAAGGAAAGCCCAACAAGCCCTCATTCCATGACTATGCATTCTTCCACTTGCTTATGCCTATCTACTGCCTGTGCCAAGTCATCACAGACACAACCAAGTATGTTAATCACGAACAGACAAGTGGAACTTTGTCATATTATTTGGACAAGTGCAAAAGTATAAACATTTTCCTTACACAGTTATAGGTCTAAAGACTTAGGTCATCCTATTTCAGAAATATTGTGTAGGTTCTCTAGAAAATAAAGGAAGGAATGATACTTGCATGGCAATGTAACATCTCTTTTAAGTGAAATTTTTTAACAATTTCAACTTACACATCTTCCAAAGGAAGATCGCTCAACTTAGAATCAGGAGAAAAAGTAACACCACATTGACTTTGATAAACATTTGATACATACTTTGATAAACATTGTGTTGTACAATCTACTTGTCTTTTTTTATTATATTTATCTTACAGAAGACATGTTAACTACCTTCCTGTCAAACAATGATTCTTAAGTGGCAAATTCTTTTTCAACCCGTTATTTTGAGGAACAGCATTCTCAGAAAGATCCATAGATAGATGATGGTAGATAGAAAATGTGGTCAATTAAAAGCAAACAAACAAACAGAAAATAAAAAGCTTCCTACAGACAACTGTGTTGACTATTCACTTTTCCTATACACATTTAACTCCATTCTAATTGATTGACATTGGCTGCAAACACAGATACTAGCATTAGCCATGGATTCTTCTTCTCTAGGTAAATACAGAAGGACCATGCTTGTTTGACAACATTCTGGAATGAGTTGCTGAAGGAGGACTGCAGGACGAACTACACCTCTGCAACCTCCAGTTGTTTTGCCAGGCTACACAAAACTACAGGAAAAAAGACTCAGAAGATATCCTCTGTTAAAGGTTCCCACTATTACTGCAGTATAATAGAAGAACCTATCTACAGACACCTCAAAAACAAGTGGGAGAGATCACTCACAGTTTTTCAGACATATGTTCAGTATATTTCCAATTTAATAATTGTACTTTAGCTGGTGTTGTGGTCATAAAGATTCAGAAAAAAGGGGGATACCCAAGAACTGCACATTCTAAAACTACTTTCAGTAGTTTTAGACAGCATTTAGATTTCTAGTCAATAGAAGAAGTATCTCATAAGGGAGGCATTTGAAGCATCATTCACTAAGTTATTCAAAACTACCTGGAATTCACCTCCAAATATTAGTAAAAAGCCTGATCACACAGAACAGTCAAATTGAAAATCTTCTGTTTTCTTTTATGCTCCACGAATTAAGTTTATAACTGTTATCTGAATAGTACAAATATTCTAAATAACTTATACATAAATTTCAAGAAACAAATCTCAAATCTTTGCAGTGAAAGCAAACTTCGTGCAATGAGACTGGGTTGTGGTTTTTTCTTCATTTTTCATTCAGTAAAACAAAGCTGCACATGCTATTGGGAAGCTGCTCTCCAGTATGCTGTATCCCATCATCAGAGGCTCTGTTACAGAACTACACGCTCACAATTTTCCTTTGTGTGACTCAAGCTTCAGATGAAGCAGCAAGTCACCATCTGCCTCCAAGAATCAATTCACTGACTTGCCTGACATGCTAGTGCCAGCACAACTGATCTATTTTTCACTGCAGTACAGATGTACAGGTTACACAGAGGATGTTACCTCTATCACTGCTGAATGAAGAAGTTCCTCTGGCTTTTTTTCTACGATCTTGAGCATTTCCAGTTGCTTTCCAACTATTGGTGCAGTGCAACAGTCAACAAAATCAATGCATTCTGAGCTTGAAGTACAGCCAGTAACTTCAGCTGAAATACTGTTTGTTAGTTATCCCTCAGAACTTCAGTACGCACACTGACTGCTACTGTTAATTCTTAAGGTTCAGAGAGGTTACACCACAAGTACTCTGTTTTGGTACATACTATTCATTATGCTTGCTTTCAGAAATCTAGATTTCTGCAAGTATTTTCTGTTCCACTGCTGCATGAAAACAATCTCTCATTCAGCAAAATACCTCCTTTAACAATATTCTCTTTGCGGGGAAGTTCATATCAAAGCTTTATTTTGAAAACTGTTTGTACCTCTAAACTCCTGGCATTTCCTATACTGACCCATGCTATTTCACTGGGCATCTTTTATTCCCAACAACTAAAGCAGCTACTCGGATACATGAACATTCCGTTCTTCTGAAACAGACAACAAAGAGTTCACCACGTCTTGAACCCTTTATCTGCTTCCCCAACTCGCACCACTGTTCCCATCTCACTCCATCCTTCTCTTTCACGCAACTTCATTCTGGTTTCAAGAGATTTCTGATAAATTACAGAAATTAATTTGCATCTTTCCTGTTTTTCCTTTGTGCATTTCCCTTCCTAATACCTACACTTAGTCCAGCATTAGTACCGAAAATATATTAGGTGTTATTTTAAACCACAGATAGAAAATAAGTAACTGCATTCTACATGAAGACACATGATTAACAGCACTTGGGAAGAATGGCCATACTAGCAAATGCAGGCATAATAAGTTATTTGTTCAGATATTGTTTGGAAAAACAACACCCAAGCACAAAAACAAACACACCCCACCAAAAAAAAAAAAGCAAATGTTCCTTTCCCTTTACATATTTTATTGCAACAACATATTAAAAAATTAGCAATGTGTGTTATTTTTCAATAGTTTCTTTATGTCTTGAGGACCTAGAGAGTGAAATTCAGATCCACCTGGGTCACAACTGACAGCAGACATGTGAATATATGCGTTTAAAATGTCTGCCCCAATACTGATACCTCATTCTCCTAAATTTGGAGGTACAGGAATATTCACATCCACATCTATGTTATTTCAATTCTATCTAGAGATGTCTGTGCAGCATACACGAGACTTCAATATAACCACATTTTAATCATGCATCATTCAGTTTTCCAGCTTGTATATTATTAGTTGTCAGGAACATGACTGCTTAAAGTCCGGGAACAGATGTGATAACTGGGGAAACCTGCTTGAAGTTCTAATTTTTATGCTAAAGACTTGATTCTTTACATGAAGTTTAGACAGAGTTCATATTTTATAGATTTATGAACTGAATCAGACAGTTATATGTTCTCAAAACTAGAAAGCTGCAATCATATAACAACTGTTTGGTGGGGTAATTCAGCATCTAGGTGAAGGCTACATTCTAGCAACATACCTGAATTTACTAGCTAATTCAGACAAAACACCACCAAAAAAGTAGAAAAATCACCACCCTCAGGTCAATGAAATAAACAGTCACCTCATTTTTCCTACTCTCTTGTCATGGGATCTTTCACATTTTCAAAAATACCCCAACACTAGAAGCCCTTTCTGCTTAAAAGGACTGTATCCATTAACAGGCACAAAAAGTGCCTCTTAGAGCTTGAATTCTATTACATTTCAGATTGAACCATAAGACATTTACTGCTGAAATGAACATTCTGCTGCTCCTGAAGTCAAAAGATGGTTCCAAAACTGCATGATGATCAATGCTGCTAACCTCTCCACATTAAGCCAAATGTGCTTAACAACAGTTTGTATACATGAGGTAGTAACTTCTTAGTACGTATTAGGGAGGAAAGAACTTTAAGTTCTGTACTATCTCAGTGTTCAGTTTACTGATTGTTCCAAAAAAACCTCAGCAAGAACTTTTCTCTGATAAGGATAACAATTTAGAATGTGCTAAATAGATCTACTTATTATTTATACTTC
>NW_009920033.1:14569-45375 GCF_000696875.1 Nestor notabilis | reverse complement strand
CGCAAATACTGTTAGCAAGACTGTGCAGATTATCATCAAACACACAGCTCTTAGCAGAGGATTACATTTCACAGCTCTAACAAGAGCCACCAAAGTCATCAAGAGAAAAGAAAATTATGTTGTTTAATTTTTCTTTAAAATAAAGTTCCTTAAGGAGCTACCTAGGGACCATAAACAGCATCATGAATTGTGAAAGCCTGTTACCGAAACACATTCTTACAGCAGCTGAGGCTCCGCACTATTTAACATAAAACATTAGACACATTTGGGAGTACTTCCCAAACAGCATGGTTCCTTCTCAAATAGCAGCCTACCTGCGCTCATGGAGTTCTAAATTAACACAGTTCCCACTAATTCAGTAAGGAGTGCAGATAACCCGGCAGAGCCTCAGCCCCAAATTTAGTTATAAATCTACTCAATCTTGAATTTAAAAAACTTGGGAAATTCCAACAAGTGCATCTCCTCAATAACACAAGCCAGTGCAACAAATACATTAACTCCATACTTGAATATGGAAGACTGTCAAACTTAACCATCAAGACAGATGCCTCAGTCATTCTTCAGGATCAACTCAAAACATGCAACATGCTCTCCAAAGCTTTCTTACAAATGTAATAAACCACAACAAACTTTTAGCACAAATTACTCTTTCAGAACAAAACTGAACAGAAGCAGAGGATTGTTTCTAGGATTCCTGTTTATGAAGGTAGAGTTGTAGTGACTGGAAGCACCATACCACCTCCCACTCAAAATATATTTCAACAACCTTTTCTCCAACAACTAAAATCCACATCTTACTGCATGTTTATGCAAAGAACAGCCCAAAACCTGACAATCTTCAAGTGTGCATTTCTCTCCAAAAGGATGGCTGACAGAAGAGTGACAAATACATTAACTACAGTCCTTATACTTGACCAAAAGACCAAACATAGATTTTAAGCCAACTCAGTAACATTTTGGAAATAAAATTTTTAGTAAGTTATTTGAAGAACTTAAAATTAAAAATTCTACTTGTCTAAACAAGTCCTTTAACAATGTCACTTCGACACTGACAGTAGTATAAGGCTGGTTCCATTACCCAGGAAGTTAAAGACATAAGATGAACGCACCTCATTTTGCTCAAGGCTTGAAAGAAGGCAGAATACATGGAAACCTTCTTGGAAGTGCAGTTTGCCAAAAAGTCTGACCATTTTTTATTTGCTTTGGATGGTTTTTTTTCCATCAGTAGTTACTAATCAGCTATCTGGTATTTACTGCATCACCTAGTCAGTAATTTCTAGAAAAGCTGATATAAACTGTATATGATTAAAGTATTTATCCATACATTCCTTTTCCCCAAGGTGTTAGTAACTTTGAAAACACAGTTAACATTAAAGTGTAAAATATCAGCTTGCATTACTTCTAGTTAAGCAGCTTTTAGACTCCAGACAAAATAAATGCTTATTTCTCAACCACCTGTGAAAGTCCTACAACTGCTAGCTGTAACTAACTGTATCAGCATAGTTGTATAAGTTATGTGACAAAAATGGTGACGTCAAGTAACCTGAAAGGTATTAGCGCCATTATTCCAAATGTTGTAGCAATATTAATTTTTAAACACCCTGAAAATCACAAAAACTGCAATACATTTACCAGTCCCTAATGACTTAGTAAGCCTTATAAAGTCAGTGTGCATGTCAGCTCTCCAGAACTATTCACAAACAACAGAGACATTTCACACTAAGGAGCTTGTTTCAAATCCCAGCACTGAAAAATCTGCCAGAATTGAGAACAGCAGGACAAATAATAATTGGGTATCTGCTTGCATATTAATGACCAATATTCTATCTGCAAAAATGAAACCATGTTATTTCAATCCCAATTGTAGATAAAGATATGTGTTTAAAGCCTGGCAATTTCAGCAGCTGCAGAACAGCGTTAACTGCAGACACTTACAGAACACACCAAAACAACATTCTGACTGGCATTGCTGAAGACTTCTTTGGAAGCTCATAAAACATTCCTAGATAACCACATACATTTTCTTTCTGCAGATTCAAAGTGCTGCTTCTTACCAATACAGCTTTGCCAGTGCCAAAGTTGAAGAAATCCTACACATGATGACAGGAAACACCTCTGCTTTCGCCCTTCTAGTCAGAAGTAAACAAAAGGGAACATGCACACACACACTTGTGTTTATCTTCCACAAATTAGACCTTTAAGATCTTCATTTCTCCAGAGTCCCACATTTGCATAACATGTGCCAATATTTGTGGTGTATATGGTACAGTTTTCTCCTAACAGAGCTGGTAACTTCATGAGCTCTAAAAACAAATAAACATTAATTGGAAAAGAATCTAAACTTGATCTGTAAGCAGGTACTCTTTCATTAAAACTAGATGTTCTAACAATATTAGATCTAGGCAGATAGAATGGATTTTATTTGTCATGGACTAGAAGGAGATGTGTCCTGTTTATGGCAAGTTTCACGGATGTTTCCAAAGTTGAGAAAGGGATACCTACACCAAGCTATCTCCCTGCTAAGTTAATTCCACAGCAAAACCTAGGGCAGTTGGCAAGAAAGTACCTGCCAACTGCTATCATCTCTCTGAGCACGAGTAATCACCACATGAAAATTAAAAGACAATGAAGTTATGGACCTTCCCATGGTATCCAAAGCAACTAACCTTAATTTCCCCTCTGTGGCATTGCAGTTATAAAGTCTATTACTCAAAGCTAAACAAATGGGGTTTTGCCTTTCCATGATTTTGGATATTTTGGATGGTTTCAGAGGAACCAGTGGATGGATCTAACTAACAGTGTTTTAGCAGGGTTTCTTTGTAACTTGGGCAAATTATTCTTTCACAGATTTTTTCCCCTCCTCTATTTTTCACTGAATAATATTGAGAGGGAAGAAGTGCAAGTGATGTAGGATCAAACTGTAAAAGAGGAAGTTGCTTAGGATAATATCTATAGCATTAAGTTGTAGTTTTCATACATTAATACAAAGAACAGCTATAAAATACGTACTTGAAAATATTTCTCAGTGAAACAAAAAGATGTGGCTGTGACAAACTGGATTCAGATTATCCTCCTGTCCCTTGAAACTTCTCCACCCCTCATTACATGGTGACCTATTAGGAAACTGTGGTCACTAAAAGAACAGCAAAAACATAGAAGGACTGATGCAGACAAGTTCACCGATTCCCTCCACATGCTTATTAGCATTCCAGAGTATAGGAATCCTCAGCATGAGCTGTTCTGTTTTTATAATCTTGTAGAAGAACGCAGTCAGCATTTCCAAATGCTCAGTTTTATAACCAAATGTGTCAAATATCTTCACAAGTCTTATAGCTCTGTATGAAAATTCTCCTCAACAGTGCATACAGCAAGTAATAAAACACAACAGTAAAGGGTGGGTGCAAAGGTATTTTGCTTGTTTTCTTTTCAAGGCAGAATATTTTTGTCTCCTGTTAGGAACACTTTTTTCTCGCTGCAGATTAAGGCTATGATCTGAAAGCTGAAGAATCAGAAGGCCCAGATTTGCAAGTCAGGCTTTTTTATAAGTATCTGTATTAAAAAAAAATTATTTGTTTGACATCATTCAAGTTATCAAAATAAAACAGTAACATTTGCTTTGCAAAGCGTGCAGAGTAAAGCATCATTCTGGGTTTTGGACAGCCAGAAATATAAGCTTAAGCAAACCAGTCTTAAAGCTTTTGAAAGGTTCAATTAGCACGGAAAGCACACCATTAGTGCGCACAGCAAAGGTACTAACAGCGTTAACTGTGGGATCAGTCAGATTAAGACTCTTGGCAATTGAAATAAAATGCCTTTTTCAACATAATACGCCCGGACATCCGTGTAGTTACTTAAAACTAGGGCATTTGAAATTAATTAATTTTTTCAGTTGCATTATACCTGGGCAAAACCAAAGCAAATGTTATAGCAAAAACTTACCTGTAATCTACAGGAGCTTTGCTTATTCCTGAAAAGCTATTTCCTTTCCAAAAGGCAAACTGATAAAGGACAAAAATGGGTATAAACTGTGATATTTACATGATGATGCAGGTGATGCTCTTTAGTAACTGGATTTAGACAGCTAACTCATTTCATGTAGGCCATTGGACAGATGGTCACAACTTTCAATCACGTTCAGCCTCATGGCAGTTCAAACTCATGACCAAGAGGTAAAAAGCTTTGTATGCCATTAATAATCTCTATGCCATCTGTTCTCTGTAAACACAGACACTCTAGGACAATTCCCAACATATTTTTTTATGATAATATTTATTTCAAATCTTTCCAGAAAATTACTATTTACCCCATCCAGTCTCCTCATTTGCCAAACATTAATTTTCCTCATTTGAATTAGTTGAGAAACCACACGAGTCATTTCTACTTAGCAAACTTTAGCTGGCATCGCTCCCTAAAACTGATTTGCCTTTTAACAAAAGCATGCATTGCTCAAGAGTTTCTTCAGAATTAAAAAGGCACATCAAGAATGTATCTTACATATGTGCACTAAGGAGTGTTTTGGCTTCACCTGTCATGGCAATGGAATTAAGAGCTAAAAATTCGAAGTCAGAACATTCTGTTGACCTCACACATGGGCTATGTTCGAATGCACAGATCTGAAAATGCTCTAATGGAAAATTAACTGAAATTTAACAATTGTGCTGAACATTCTCAACAGCACACGTGGATTTCAGCTTCCTGGTGATGGCAAACTTAACTTCAACCAGCTGACAGACACCCCACTGCTCTCTCACTCCCCCTTCTCATCAGTGGAAGAAAGTGGGAAGAAGATGAGACGGAAAATCTTGCAGGTCAAGATAAAAAACAGGGAGATCACTTACCAATTACCATCACAGTCAAAACAAGACTCTACTTGGGGAAACAATCTAGTTTACTGCCAATTAAAATTGCGTCTCAGTGATAAACAGACAAAACACTACAACAACTTCATCCTCTCCCCTCCACACGCACCTTCACTCCTGGCTCCTCTATCCCCTTCCTCCCTGAGCAGCATGGACAGCAGTTGATAGCCAGTCCTCAGCTCCTCTTTGCTGAGCCTTCTCCCTCAAACTTTTCCCCTACTCCAGCATGGACCCTTCCCACAAGCTACAGTCATCTGGATAGATCTGCTCTGGCAGGGGCTCTCTATGGGCTGCAGGGTGGGTATTTGCTGTGGCATGGTCCACCAGCAAACACCTGCCCCACCTCAGTCTCCTTCAGAGCTGCAGGGGAACCCCTGCTCTGGTACTTAGATGACCTCTTCTCTCTCCTGCTCTCACTGTGGTTTCTTGCAGGGCTACATCTCCAACTTTTCCCCTCGCATCCAGACAGGTTTTTCCTCCTTTCTCACCCAGGCTTTCCCCATCATCACTGCGGGGCTCAGCCATGCCCTGCAGTGGGTCAGTCAGACCAGTTGGAACTGATGAGGAGAACAACTTCGGGGTGATGCCACCTCTAAATGTGAAGCACAAGATGTAAAACTTGACCCTATTTATACAGCTCAGCCACCTGCCTCCACTCCACCGAGAGGCAGGACCCTGTGCATGGCAGTGAGCACCAAGCCTGTCAGCTTCAGTTCTCCAAATGACTCCAGGACCTGAGCAGGCAAAAGGATTGCAGGGTGGCCCTAACATGCACAGAACTAAATACTCTAGTAACAGAGGTCTTAATTCCAAGCAGCTTATCCCTTCTCCTGCTGGCAGTGATCTGAACACCTGATAAAGCAGGCTGACAGATCCAAGTGCCATGCTCCATCAATGCTGGCAGCAAAAGCAGAGGTACAGTTCTTAGGGACACACAAACAAGTACCAGCCTTAGGTCTGGACAAGCATTCAAATGAGGCAGGATTCTCATTCCATGGCTGCATGTGCTTTTTCTTTCCTCTTATTTTTCAACATACGAAAATCACTGAGAAACAGCAACTTCAGGAACTGGCAGAAGCAAAAATATCAATCCCCAAACCCTTGCATCCAGTACAAACAGGGTGAAGAATTCCCCACTGGGAAACAGCTGAGGGAAGGGACAAACAGGTTTCCTTGGATTTATATCAAAGAAAGCAAATCACCTCACTATGACCAAAAGCAACTGTCCAATATCAATCAACAACCTACGCAAACTCCACCTCTGAGGACTCACAAATGCTTTGTGCCCATACTATAACTGTAAAGGAAACAATAAAGCAAGATCTAAAACTTCAATGAATACACTTACTCCCCAACTAACCTTGCCAATTCTAAGTTGAAGCCCCTGACATCCTCTGCTTTAGCATCTTCTCAGAGATCACTTTCATTGAGAAGTCTTTATGGCCAATGAAACCGATGCTATCTGGCTTATGTGAGAGTTGGGACAAAGGCATTGCCAAAAAGAGCAAGGTGGGACCCAGCCAGCCTCCCAGTGCTTGTGGTAAGGTCATCAAGGAGATGGGGCCAGGGTCCTCCTTGGTGTGTGGTGGGAGGAAAAGAAACAACAGGTATAGACTGAGACAAGGGAGCTTCAGACAATCAAGGGAGAATCTTCCTATTCATGAGGGCAGGCAGTCAGCAGTGCAGACTGCCCAGGAAACTGGTGCAACTCAGCCTCTGGAGGTTCTCAAGGCCCTTCTGGATCAAGAACTGAGCATCCTGGTCTGACCTTGCAACTGATCCTGCTTTGGGAGTAAGAGGATGGATTAGAAACCTCCCAAAATCCCTTCCAACTGGAATTATCCCATCCTTCTCCTGTGCTGGAATTTTAGAAGTGGCATGTATAAAATCTCTCAACTGAGTATCATCTACCCATTAACTTGCAGTTAAGTCTCTTAAAACATCCTGCTTCGCATGTACTGCAAGTATTTCTTACGTAGGAGTATTAAATAAACTGAAATTACTAACTGGAGGAGGTGACATTTTGTGCTAGCCTCATTGAAGTGATTAAAAATGACAGCATTTCTTCAAAATGGATCAGGAGCAAGAATTATTTGTCTCCTTTTTATATTTTCTGAATTCAGATTCCCCCCCCTCCCCCCAAGAATCAAAGTATTCACAAATAAACATAACCAGGCCAACTTCAAGATTTCCCAAACCTTAAAATCAATTAAATTATTTTTTGTAATTAAACAGATTACAGTAGAAACATCTGCTTCAACTGGATGTTTTCCAAAGTATCTGCAATTCAAATTTGGCTGCATTGTTTAGAAAAAGTAGAAATTATAAAAGAAACCCAAACCAATAATCAGAGGAGAACAGGACCAAGCCATTACTTATGCCTGAGCAAATGAAAACCTTATTTAACTGCAAGAAGGTATCAGCTGCTGAAGTAACATCTTCAGATGATGTTTTAAGTTCAAAAGTGTCAGCTACCCTTTCCAGAGAAACATTAAGTAAATCTCCAGGAGCAGAAATTAAGTTCTAAGGTGAAATGTAAGCCATTAACATATTTCAAACGTACTGAGATGGTAGATAATTCCCTTTCGGATGGACTCCTTTGTCCCCATTACTCTGCAATTTCACATCAACTTAAACATGGGAAGGAACTAAATAGCATTTTGCAAGATTTCATGTTGTATTTGAACTCAATATATACTTGGATGGTATTTGGTCTTCCAGTGAATGGGAGGACAAGAAACAGATCTTTTACATATTTAAAACTTAAAGCATATATACAAGGTAGCCAATTCTTTCATCCAACATTTGATGCTCAAATAGTTCAGTCCTGATGCTTACACACATGTATAACAAGTATCTTGAAATCAAAAGAACTAACAAACAGCAATAACAGGTTTAAAGATCAGAGAAATATACAAGCCAAAGGGAAGAACTGTACAGGTAACCTACCAATTAAACTCAACAGAGACATGCAATCTTCAAAGAGATTAACTTATACAGCCAAAAAACAAAGGCTAATAAATATAAGATAGTTGCATGTAAGATAATTCTTGTTCAAGGCAAAGGCTGCCAGACTCTAAACTCAAGGCTTTAAGCAGAGCACAAACAACACACATCCCTGAACCCCGTACCAAATTCAAATATCCACCTAAATGAGGCTCAGGAGCAACAGGAGACAAGTGTAAGTCATAATTCCATCATTAACAGTATTAATCCATTTGAAGGTCTGAGACAAATACAATCCATAGCTCTCACTACATGAAATAAAGCAGTCCATATTACTGCATGCCTCCACACATATTCTGAATCCTACAAGGCTTTACCACACAAGTACTACAATACCCACCATTAAAGAGGTAAGCCTAATAAACTTAGAGAAACACAAGAAAAATCACACATGAAATTATACATATATATTTACATAAACAAACATAGCTTCACTAAGCACTGACTGCACATGGATTTCACTCATTAGCTCAAACTATGACTACCATTGCTGTAAATCTAAGGAGTTCGTAGAGCAAAAATACTAGGCAGTGTAATACTGTATCTCCAGAATCCCTATCTCCAATTCCTTAAAAAAGTAGGTTTCCTTGAGTTGGGATTTCTCTAGAGCTATAAGGAGGAAGAAAAGAGGATAGGTGATATAAGAAGAAATTGGTACATAATAATAGAGTTCTTTCATTATGCGCTAAGACACAAAGAAGTCATTCTTTCACTTTCTAGTAGAGTTTTCTGAATCTTCCATCGGCCTTTTATCAGATTGTCAAAAATCAGTTTGGTGAACGACTGGAGCAACACCAGTCCTGCTGGCAACGGAACCCTTAATAATCAGTACAGATTATCTTAGAGCAGCAGAGACAGCAAAGCAAAGAGAAGCTCTAAGGACTACTTCTAGAAGCAAAACAAATGAAGAAAAGCACACCTGCTATTCTAAGTAATCCATTTTAAGTAATCCAACTTAAGTTAGACAAAGGCATAGTGAAAAAAGGACATGAATTGCAATAGGTAACTAAGCATTCCAAAGCAGAACTGGTTTTGTAACAGAACGGTTTTTACAAGTATAAAGACATTCCTTAAAGTTGCAATGAGTTTTAAGGCTATTGCATGTTTGCTTTAAAACCTATTTTCAGAATATTTAACATTTATTCCCAGTTTACAATTTATTAATTTCATCCATTTCAAGCAAAATACTATCTCATACAACAGCATTTTTGAAACAAAGTGAACTTCTTTCAGTTGCAGTTAATTCTCACGGCAGTTTTGTGACTTCTCCCAAAAATTTAAGCTTTTAAAAAAGATCAGCATGAGCTAAATGCAGAACTCAATTTCTGAAGGTATCTACCTAGAAAAATGGTACTACTACAGGGTTATACTAACCCAGACTGATTTACTACATTTAAGAACAACATAATGAGCTTGCTCAGTTTACAAGAAAAGATTAAGTTATTTTTAGCATGCAATCCGACAAACTTAAACCTGGATATTCCGATAGTATTATTCTGCACTATTCACAGTAAAACATTCTTACAGAGAAACTACTTTGCTGCTGCTGCCTCTGAAACCCCACTGTACAGTGAGCTTCCTCAGCCACAACTCAGTGGGTACACCAGTGATGCTCATATTCAACTGGTAACAGATATTAAATTCTACACAGTCACAGCTTTTAGTCTGCAGAGAGGGCAGTACCACAGAAACAGACATGGAATAATCTTGGTACTAAGATGAACAGATTCTTCCTGAAATAAAGTAGAGCTAGTTATGCCTCAGAGAATTCAGGCAAAAGTTAAACACTAATGCATACAATGGAGTTTGGTAGGCAGATAAGAGTAAACCATTTGCTCTGACAGTGAGAGCTATGCCTACTGAACTCGTGGACAATGTTGAGCCCAAAACTGTCATTCTTGCTGAACGACAGGATGCATCAGTTTAAATGTGCACTGCTTGCACTTTAGAGCAGAGAACATTTGTTTCATGTAACTACATTGTACAACACAGTTGTATGTACTCAACACAGTAATGCAATTAATGTAGCACTAAGAATACATAAGATACTACCCGTTAAAAATACTAGCGTTGAGTTTTAAGCCACTAAAACCCTTGTAACTGTCTTTATAAAGGCTAAAACAGCACTTGCCCTGCACAATAGGCTGTGCCAGTGCCTCTGCTCACCTGTTCTTAATGACAGGCACAGCTGAGTAGTCAGAATAACACGGTCAACAACCAGGACTCCATGAACCACGCACTCCTGCTTCCGCTTTTCCCACATGTCTCACCAACACCTAGAATCTTTTCTGTAACTACTAGTCTCCTCAAAGGTGCCATGCGAGGTTAAAAAAGCTGAACCAAGGAAAAGAAACATTAATTTACACCTAGAATGTAATTCTCTTTCTGCATCAAATTAC
Source organism: Nestor notabilis (assembly GCF_000696875.1). Lineage (NCBI taxonomy): Eukaryota > Metazoa > Chordata > Aves > Psittaciformes > Psittacidae > Nestor > Nestor notabilis. The sequence continues at coordinate 35,111 of NW_009920033.1, read as the reverse complement.
TGACAAAGCCTTTTCATTTATGTAACAATCAGAAGCAAAAACAGACACTGAAAGTAAGAAAAATGAGAAACCAAAATCCATAAACTCATTGATGGTGGTCCTTAAAGTAAGGGTATATGACATCATTTCAGTTAAATCACTGAAAAGAGTAAGTAAATTTGTAACAATGCTAACACTAATACAAGTTCTTCACACACAGCTTCCACGTTGAGAACTAAAAGCAGGCTAAGCTTCAGGATCTGCAGCTTGCAGTGAGAAACTGAGAAGGAAAGACTAATCAGACCACAGGACAGAGCACTGCTGCTGATTTGCAATACGTATTACATCATTACTTTTAAAGGGCAGGGGGAGAATACCACCTTCTATTCAGTGTATCTTCCTTGGTAAGTGGAAGAAAATCCTTAATACAGGTTCAGTTACTTCAAATCTTAACTCTTAAATCCATAAAATTCACCAACCTCACTGTCAGAGAGCAGCAAAAAGAACAGGGCTACTCCAGCACCCATGGCACCTCCACAGCAGAGGAGACCCCTAAAGTACATGAGCAGCTTGAGCAGAGCCACGAGGTGACAGCAACAGGTCTGACCAACAAGTCCCAGCGAACAGCAGACAAAGGAATGAACCAAGATCCATCTGGGAAATCCCACTGGTAACTCACATCCATTTAGGAGCAAGGCTGAAGACAAACAACTCCGTGCACAATCTGGTGCCCAACCCAAGCTGAAATGGAGCTCAAGGGCTCATGGGCAGAGGGTGTGGACTGAGGTCCCAGGTGATGCTGGTCAGGGCAATTAAGGCCTATTAGTGTCTTCAGGGCTTGGTACTCAGCTCTTTATTTCACTCACCAAAGTCAGTTTTCACACAATTTGTTAAAATGGATATTCTGCTGTCCCACAGTGTTTAACTCATATTGGAATATAACACCATTTAAATACATGAACAAGCTTTAAGCAGCTGAACTACAAGGCTCAGCATTGAAAAGATGCTTTACATACATCTTTCATAGTCTTATATCTTAACAGTACTCCTGGGTTTATGGCTGTTGTGCTTACTTTCAAAGAGCACTGCATAAAAATAAGGATACTTGTGCAAGAAAGCTGAAAGGAAGCTCAAGAATCCATCTTTGCAGACCATGCAGAGACAAAAAAAAACCCCAAACAATATGAAAGGTCCAAAACAATTTAGTACCATTTACCAGAGATCACTTGAGAATGCACAAAAAAGATGCATGGCAGTAGGGTAAACTATGATAGTAGAAACAAGATAGTCTCCAAAATAGCATAAATGAGAAGGCAGCATCATAAAATTTCATAGAATCATAGAATCAACCGGGTTGGAAAAGACCTTTAAGATCATCAAGTCCAACCATTAGTCCAGGACTGCCAAGATCACCTCTAACCGACGTCACCAAGGGAAAATTTGGTAGGAAAAGATAAGAACTCAGTAATATAGCCCGAAGAGCATCTGTGGAAAAAGTTATAGAAAATCATATTAAAACCTTTTCTAAGCACAATGAGAGCAGGAAACATCTGAGTAAGTACGTAGTACCTTCTGAGAACTGATCTATTAGAGCAGAAGGTAAGTCACTAGCTGTCATTAGGGAAGGGAGCTTCCTGTGCTGACTTTCTACTTCATGAGGGACTCTGAGGACTGGGCTCAAACCTTCACAGAGAAGGCTGCGAAACAAACACAAAGTGAACATTAACAAATGAACAGGATGAGATGGTTTCCACGCAAGACCTTTAAATGAACTCAAGGATTAAATAGATCAGCTACTAACTACAGCATGACATTAAAGGACAAAATATGGCTACATCCAATTCTAAAAGCTTTTGTGAATATCCTATGAAAACTTCCACCTCTGTAAACTTAATGTATTTATTGAGCAAATAAGTAGAAACTATGAGTAAGAATAGGTCAGAAGGCTCGAGGATTAAACTTTGACATTCTGCATAAGAAGCAACATGGCTTTTGTAAAGGGGACTGATACCTCACAAAGCTGCTGGAGTCTTGTCAAGGTGTCAGAAAGCCACGGACAAGGGTCTGCTCTGAAATGGAAAAGGCCTTCAATGATGCCCCTTCCAAAAGCGCTTAAGGAAACCAAGCTGCGACAAGCAGTAGGATCCAGCATGAGGAAGTAACTGGCTAATGCATGGTCATAGTTTACACCAGGGAGAAGTCACTGGTGGAACTCTACAAGAATTGGTATGGAAACCAGAGATGTTAAGTGGTCTAGATATCAACTAGACAGGTCATTATTAAACTACCTCAAAGAAGATATGAATAGGAAAGTAACAGAGTTTGCTGATAATACATAGCTATTTGAGATAATATGACTGAACAAGACCAAACACCTAATTAAAGAGGAAACATCACCTGTGTCCTGTGTTCAGCTTAAACCACAACAACCTGTAACACAGAATTATCTTAACCAGAATTTACTGGAGACTAGGACAACATTCCAGGGAAGTTTCACCAGGGAACTTTACTTGGCTTTTACTTTTTCTTTGCCTTTTTTGTTTTGTTTGGTTTACTATTGTTGTGAGCACAACCAGTCTTACATTCTATGGGAAAAACACCTACAAATCACAACCAGGAATTCACATCAGCTGGAGCAGTACGAATGCCCAGGGGACTGACCATTAAGCTCAGCTAGAAACCTACACACTGTTTTAACAAAAGATGTGTTTTAAAAGGGGAAAAAGAAGAAAAAAAGGCTTGCATTGGGTGAAGCAGGCACCTAATTGTGCTGAGACTTTGCTTCTGCAGCACATGCAGAACTTAAAATTACTTGCATCATGCGGCTATTTATCCAATTCATTCAGACTCAGTTTAAACTGTATATACTAACAGAGAGGTCACATTAGAATAATGGAGACAGCTGTTATAGCTAGTATATTTACAAAACTGTTTCTGCTCTATTATTTCGTGACAAGTTCTACACTGTGAAGATGACGGCTTCTGTGTTGCTTGAACTGTCTGTGATAACAACCTTTTTCTGACCTCGGCATAGTCAGCGCAATATGAACTTTTCTTTTGAAAGCAGGTACTTTTTTCCCCCGTTGCTCACTAATATTAATAACTGCAGCACACATTTCACTGGGTTATACCTTAAGCCTGTTGGAACAGCCTAAAGCTACTAACTTAGGTCAGCAGACTACTCTTTTAGAATCATATTTAGCCAAGAATATACAAATGTCTGATCAGCAGCAGCAATTGATAAGGGTTACTCAAAGCAGCCTTGACCGTGTTTTTCAGTTAAAACAAAAAAAAAAAAAAACAACAAAACACAAACTCTTAAGTTGGTTGGGATCTGTCCCTCCAACACAATATGGTCCTTGCTATGCAGTACTTCACAGCTGGCATGTTACAAATTGCACTTAAAATTACCTTCCTATTTACGAAGTAGAAACACAGTTTTAAAAGTATTGTTTTGTTTTGGTTATTTTAAATAGTTCCATTATTTGTCAAAGGAAAGGCAGGTCTATTATGCCTGATCCCTACATTAGGCAAAACAGCAGGGACCGTAACAGAGAGCAGACTTAGTAGAATGTGAGAATAAATATGATTTATATTGGAAGAGTCAACATGGCTTTTTTGAAGAGAAGCCAGGAAACATTCTGCAGTTCTGTGGGGACAATAAGCACATGCTTAATGATATTCCATCTAAGGAATTTACACAGGTTTTCAAAAGGCTTTCCAACAAAGCCAGAATCATTCACTATGGGTTTTGAGTTTGTCTTGTTTTAAAAGGAAATCAGGCACAACCACCTCAGGTAACAAAAAAGGCATAAGACATAGATTGGAAATCCTCGCAATTCATTTCTAAACAAGTAAAAAACAGTCAATCAGATGCAGTCAACACGGATTTACAAAAAGCAAGTTGTGCTCAACCAACCTATTTCCCCTTGTGATAAAATGACTGTCTATGCAGATATGGAAAGCATACTGAACACAATATACATTGACTTTTGAAAAGCTTTTGACCATCTCACACAGCATTCGGATTTGAAAGCTGAGGACGCCTTCCAGTTGATAAGTAAACCACTAAATTAAACAACTCGCAGGAGATTCCTCTGGCATTACGAATAAAGCACAGAGGCACAGAAAGCATTCTTTACTATTGGAACAATGCATTGATTACATCACATACAACATAAAAACATTCTGAACTTTAAATATATACAATAAAGAAGCAGAGCGGCTCAATGGCAAAAAGCATACACATGGCATAAAGATAAGCAAATAACTAGATATTAACTTGAGCATTAAAAGGCAGCTCCTAACAGCAATCTAAATCAGGAATTAGATTAACAGTCATTATTATCACTCCCTCTCTTGTCCAAAATCCTGTTCTCTGATTAGCAGAATCTGCTTAGGAAAGTTACGTGAAACAAACGTACTTCAGTGCACCTCTGTTTGGTGGCTTTTCTTGTTTGTTTGTTTGAAGTGTTTCCTAATTCTCCGGAGTTGAGCAAGAAAATGGTTGGTTGGTTCCATCTGACAATTTACATCAGCGAAGGAAGCATCAGTAAGAATCATGGCTGGCAAGCCAACTACATCAAACAGTAAGCAACTTGATTACCAATCTTTAGTAAAGGTTAAAAAAAATGTATCAGGAGGGCATATTTACCAAAACAAAGTGTTTTGACAGACCTGAAATATGTTTTCTTTTGGTAATTTGTCTCTCAGGCATTTTCCGTTTTCATCTGGAATAGAAAAAATAAGAACACTTTCCCATAGGACAAAAAGCAGCTTACCCAACATGTAAGCTGTGGCTGGGTCTCTAATCAGATTAGTCAGCAATGAAGAAAAAAAAAGAGATGTATCTGATGTCTTCCATCCCCTACTTCACCACTGTCAAAAGCAAGTTAGACAAGAACATACCAGTGCTCCCAGAAGAGAAATTATCTGTACCACTTGCCCATCAGTCTGTCTGAAGCTCCATTTCAAGCACTTTCATTGATCCCAATTGTCTAGACAAACTGGTATTCTGGTGTCTGATGGCCCAGACACCAGATGACATTCTCCCCCAGGCCATCCTTCTCAGAGTTGTTTTACTTAAGTTTTCCTGTAAGTTTATTGTTTATACACAATATTGGCCTTTTCTGGTACTAAGCATAGTCCCTACTTTCATCGCTAAATAGAGTTATTCTAGGCTGTGCCAAGAAGCTACAGTATGCTATTCAGTAAAATTAGAACAAACAGGAAAATTTGTCAACACATAAAATGCAGCACTAATTCATTTTTCATGACTGGAAAAATGTAATTATAGAGCATTGCTAATATAAAAGACTTTGTTGCATAAACTTAACGCACATTTTGCAAGTTGCAACTAATTAAAAAAAACATTTAAAAAGTAAATGGTTTTAGAATGTTGTATGAATTAAGGATGTGAGAAGTGTAACAAAATATTCATTCATACTTCTTTTTAATCAACCAACTGGGATACAAAGATATTGTTTATGAGGTTTCTGAATACATCAAGATCAAATGGAATGACAAAAAAAATATAATTCTAAAGCCACTTCAATAAGTTACTGAAAGTTGCCAGTATGAACACCTAACAAAACTAAAGATAAGATTCAGTTATGTTATATTAATTAAACCATAAATACTTACTGATGAATAAATACTCCTTGATGAAAACATAAGGAACAGAACAATACAAAAATATCCTTGGAATCAGCCCTCTGAGTTTAGTTCGAAAGTCCATTGGCTGCCTCTCTTTTCTAAATGCATTGGCCAGAGAGAGGTTTTTGTAATCAGCAGTCCAGAAGACTCAGTATGGTTAAGAAGAGACAGAATAACTTCCAAAGATGGTAATTTCTTCCTCTCAAAGGAAGTTCATATGAATTCTTCTTTCTCCCTCATTTAAGCAATTTCAGATCCACATCTTTCCACTGTGCCCAAACCAGGGTGGACAGCTAACCTGTACAGAATGCACGTATGGAACCACAAAGAATTTCACAGAAGAGAAATCTCACTTAAAACTGTTTTATTATTTTTAGGCTGCTAGTACCCAATAAAAAACACCTCTACAAGTAAATCTATCAGAACTATTATATTCAAATGAGTTAATGACACCGCAACATAAGCTTGGTGGTCAGAAGAAAAGGACTGTACTCTGAGGGCAGGCTGTATAGAGAAATTATTTGTTTCTCACAACATATCCCAGCTGTGGGCTTGAATTTTCAAATGCCATTCAGAACTGCCAATACCATCATTCCAAATTTAGCTTTTGTTTCTCTCGTTGTACTAGTATTACATGAGGTTGGCACTGAACTGAGCCAATTCTTTATCCTAGCAGTGATGACAATTCATACCACTTTACTAGGCAGGTATTAGCTTTTTCAAAAAGGAGTAAAAAACCAAAAAAACTATGAAGACAGGCCAAAAAACTTCAGAAATTGTGAAGAACTTCTTCATTTCAAACTAAAGAAAACTTGAAACTTGCAAAAGCCATCCTTAATAGAGTCAGATAAACTACGGAACTTGAGAACAATGATACTCAGCCTTTACACTGCAATTATTTAACCGTGTGGAGTGCAAGTCAACAGTAATGGTGCAGTTTTCATAAAGCATTCACAGAAAAGAGCAATTTAAGAGCAGAGGATGCGATTTAAATATACTGAGCAGGAAATACGTAGTTTGGACAACAGTGAACGCTTCACTTTATTCCACAGGTCTCAGAGGTTTAAGCATCTAACTTAAGAATCTAACACTGTCTGATAAACAGGTCTGAAACATGCTATCACTAGAAATGGAACTATAAAATGAGGAACCTTCTCATCTTTCAAAAGACCATCAGGGAAAGCAGAAGGGAACAGATTATTGCTGATGCACCACTATTTAACTAGGATGCACAGAAACCCTAAAGAACAGTGATTTGAGTAATCCAAAAATGGTAAAGTACAGACTCACTACCCACACAGATGAGTTTTAATCCAGATGGACCAGGAAAGGAATTCATGAAGCAGTGTTTTCCAAACCCTCGTGGTTATCTGAGAGAGGTGACAATCATCTACCAATCAGCCTCTGAAGACTTAGGTGCGAGTCTGCTCTCAGATTGGGAATCTAAGAGATGCTAAGATATTCAAGTGGTCATCCTTTTTCACGTATGCTGAGAGATCTCTTCAAAGTTTTAGTACACAAAGATTTTCACTCATGTCTAGACTCCCAGACAAGCAACTAAAGATCATCCCTCAAATAACTGACTTCTTAGACCAATGTCATTCTGGGAATCTGGGCTTCAGTTTCTTATCCAGAAATAGAAGACAGCAGGCTAAAACAAAAGTATATTCATAATTTCCCAAGGGCTGTCATCTATCAAGTAAGATACTTACCCAAACCAGATAGTTAAGAACTTCTGTAATATCATGTAGTCAGACATCGAAAGATGCTGGCTGTAACACTCCACTCTACATTAACTTTTCTTGGAAACAATAGCATAAATAGGGGTTACAATTGTGACTTACCATTAATGACTTAAGGATTGTAGAGATAAGACAAGGGGTGATGGGTTCAAACTTAGACAGCGGAAGTTCAGGTTAGAAATAAGAAGTTCTTTACTGTGAAGGTGCGGAGGTGCTGGCACAGGGTGCCCATGGAAGTTGTGAATGCTCCATCCCTGGAGGTGTTGGACAGAGCCTTGGGTGGCATGGTCTAGTGTGAAGTGTCCCTGCCCATGGCAGGAGGGTTGGAACTAGATGATCTTAAGGTCCTTTCCTAACCCAAACTATTCTGTGATATACTTCATAAAGAGAAAAGACTGATTATGACAGCAAACTATCAGTCTCCAAAGCCAAAATGCAAGGGTAATGCAGAAAATACAGGAAAAAAAATTACCTTTTTTTGCCTTATGAAGATCCCAAACATTTCACTTGCATAACCCAACTGCCCTTTATCAAACTAGATAGTCTGTTACTGCACTCCAGTTCTTTTCTCCCTCATGTCATTTCAGCCACAGCCTCAAAATATTGGTGTGATTTAAAAACAAACAAACAAACAAGCAGAGATACTTAAAAACAAGAAAAGAGTTACTTAAGAGTCACTTTATAATGTAATTTATCAAGCTAAAGGACAAGGGAGATGTCCAGCTGGGGTTCCCCCCACCACCACCCTTTTCTCTTGGAAAGCTCCTTAGTTCTTTCAGCTTCTAAAATACAGATCATTAGGAAAAGTGAATGGCCATTAAAGTCACTAAATAAGAAACCTTAACACTCAATGAAACAAAACTTTGGACTTAGCTTTTGTGTTTTTAGTCAAGATTAGGAATACAGGCTTAGCACATACAGAATTAGTACAGATACTAATACACAAAACTTCAGTTCTTACTTCTCTGTAAGAACAAGAAATATCTTTACGATCTTTTACAGAACATTTCTGTAGCTACACCATATATATTTTGTCAGATAATAAAGTTAAAAATATAATATAAATTATATTCCATGTTTGAGAGGCAGATTAGTATCTCATTTCACACAGCTGTAATATGCTGCATTTTCAATATTGATTCTTAAATAGAGTTCTTTTTTTTTCTAATGGGATTCCAGAAAATGCTAAACACTATCCAAATGTCTCAGAGGCAATTAACCTTCTATGAAATCAGATATTTCAGGGCACACTACCTGGGGAGGTTACCTTCCAATGTCTGCAACTTCAGAACAGACTGCCATCATGTCAGCAATTACATGACAACCTTGGTAAACAGGCAGGGAAACGTTCTGTGCCCAGGTTTCCAGGTCTCCATTCTCTGGAGTAGGGAGCCTGAATGCACTTTGGAGCATAGACTCCAAGGAGAAGCACATGAAAGCTCCGAGCTGGAGCCTGGTGTATGAAAGCTTCCAGCTCCTGGCTGAAGAACTGGGAGTTTTCTACAACGTAGATAACTATAAGCAAACTGCCTTAAACATCTACAGAACTCTTCAGCCTATCACCTTCATCTCATCTGCTGCACAACTGCTACTCATTAAAATAATGAGTGCTGTTAGCAATGTATTGCTAATGTTGCAACAGGCAACAGCATGAAGTTTCATCAGTAGTTTCTGATCTACAATTTGGGAGTTTGTGTGGGTTTTGTTTGGTTGGGGCTTTTTTAACGTATTTGGCAAAATAAATGTATTATGGCAAAATAAAACAAAAAAAAATAAAATTAAAATCAGATATTTATAGTTTTTCACATATTTCCTGTGAATCAGAAATCAGATGCTAACCTGAAACTAGCACCCAAGGCTTCTGATGCGATACAGTCACACAGTTTAACACCAGTAATCCTTTTCATAGAAGAAAACTCCTATGATCTTTGCCTTTCCCCCCAACACCACCTGCCAAGCTGAAAACAGGAAACTCTGTTTCCCCCCTTCTCTGACTACACACTCTGTACTAAAAGCTTGGCACCTTTTTGACCAGGACACGGAAACCTTTCTGACCTGGGTGGGAAACATGGACAGCATGTTATCCATAAAAGCTGTCTGCATCCTAAATGACTCTCCGCCATGCTCTATCCAAAAGAGATTAATGAGACAGATTTCCTCTCTGTCTGCTGCTCTGCATGTTTGTGTTCCATGCTGAAATCATGGAGAGCTTCAGGGCAGAATTAATAAAAATTGATTAAAACAAACTAAATCTCTATTCTTCTTCATTTGTGCCTGGAAAATATGTTGATATATTGTATTAGATTTCATTAGTAATAGGAACAATTTAAGATGCATTCAATATCCTGATTACTATTATTTTTTAATACCTTGAATTCTTAATCTAAGATGCAGATCAACATTTACTTCTTTCCCTTAGGAACTGAATAACTACTACATATTTTCTTAATGCTCTTAGTACTGAAACCATAAGGTTAAGGGACTGGTAAGGAGTCCTCCATCGGGAAGGCTCAAAAAATATTAACTTTGCTCATTAAATGTCATAAGCATTCAATCCATCAACTGAAGAGATGAAGTAATACAGAAATACTACACACAAAGATAAATATCCAGAATCTTGGGAAACTGGAGAGAGAGGGAAGGGAAACAATAGTCGTATTTCTAAGTTCTCAGAGCACAGAATTGCAGAGTTCATCCTGAAGCAATGGCTTATCCTTTCTATAGCAGATTTGTGAGATCAGATTTAAATCTGCTTTACTGCTTTCCCCAAGGACTCCCAACGTCCAGCAGCAGCCAGAAGGTGCTGTTGGGATTCTCTGCACATCTCCTTGCGACCACAGGGATTCTGAAGAACTCCAGTCTTCTCAGGTCTTCTGACTTTACAGCCTCTAACACAGGTACGCTGTGGGAATAGGTATTTATAGCTGTTCTTCTTCTAACAAGACACTTTCTTCCCCAAAGACATTTTGAGTTTTATTTAGCCAAGATTATCAAGTATCATAGGCATTCTCTCTATTCCCAGGAGTAGCTCTGTCAGCTTTGTAAACTTTGTGATTTCCAAACAGGTTCCTTACAGCCTGAGAGTGAAATTCAATAAATAAAGCTATAGTCTTGAAGCTGATCCTCATGTTAGCGTGCACTTCAGTGACCAAGTGTTACATATGGGGTTGACTAATGTTATTCACTTCAATATTTAAGTTTGTAATGTCAGGAAAGATTTAAATTTCTTTTCAGTATAAAAAATACCTATGTAATGTACATTTTACTTTTATAAACATGCCAGCACTACTCTCATATTTACCATATCCATATCAGTTTCCATGGAAAAACATCTGTCCTTTAATTCCCCACCCTCAGCATGCTTTCAAATCGTTCCAGATTCAGAGCACTCCAATCCTATTTTCTCCAAGCTCGATGTTAATCTTAAGTCCAGGATGATGTTTGTTTTCTATGTCAGGGTCCCAAAATGTAAACAAATTTATTCAAAAAATGTATTTCTTTGATAAAGAAACCAGCCAGAAGAAAAGTGATGCTGAATAAATTACAATTTCTATTTCACTCTAATAGTAGTCATGTCCAACCATTACAAGCATTCGAAATCTAAATAACTAAATAAAACCACACCAACAAAATTTAGTCCAACAGCAAACCTATTTCGATGTCCAATCTACAAAATCTATTTGCAACAACAGACATATTGAGAAATAATAGTGTTCTTTCCATTTAGTTTCCAAAACTGAATACTCTTGGAGATGAAAACACACATTTGTAAGGATGATCTCCCCAATGTGAATGTCAATTTTGCACAACATATCTCTGTATATGCTGAAGATTATAAAACCCTTTTTCAGGATCAAGAGAGATTTCAGGGCAAGGAGCTACATTTGCCTCATCCGAATTAATGATAAAAAGTAGAAATCCATTAACACAAGCGAGAAGATCCACATTACATCCGTTTTCAATAGACTTGACTAATCTAGACTCCATTTCTATAGCTGGATATTCTCAATTTTTTTGAGAAAATGAATGGCAGATTAGATAGAACCATGTTTAGATATGCATTGCAACAGAAAAGAAAAATGAAGTTGGTCAAAATTCAGAAGTAATAATGCTGAAATAAGAAAAACTACCAAGGAATTAAGTTGCTAGGATACTGAGCACTAATGTGAAATCAGATATAGCAATTAAAGTAAAACTATACTTTCAGGATGTTAAGAACAAAGACATTTATTAGTCTGAGCTAAGTAATTAAATGGACTATTGAAAACAGAAGTAATTGAAAGAAAATAGTTCAAAATACTACATGGTCAATTTGGTATCACAAGCTTGAAAGGTCAATTGATACACCATTACAAAGACAGATATCAGTTTGACAGTAGGAAGTACAGATTAGAGCCTACATTTTCACTTAGACCATCAACATGATCTTCTATTTCAGAAAGTTGTAGTTTGAAATATTCTCATTGTTACTGAAAAGCTGGTGGTAGCAAAAGTAATAGCAGCCAAATGCTCACTTCCTACAGGAGAGCTGCATGAATAACAAGATAGTCCACCAGAAGAATTCTGTAACTGGGAGAATTAAATTTAGTCCCCACTTCTTCAGAGTTTTGATCCCCTTTTATTTTCTAAACTAAACTCATCTTAGATCTCTATATCAGTACTCAGATCTCCGTCCTTCTTAGGGTGTGTAAGAGTACCCAAACTCTCCTTCTTTAACGGTACCAAACCATGTTCATTATTTGGATACAGCTGTATGAGGTATAGAATGACTATGAGAACTCTCAGCAAAGTAACAATGTATTTACTGCTATTTTCCATAACGCTTTTTATTTCCAAACTATTTCACAATGTCAATCAATCCTTCTCAGAATACACCTTAAGACATGATTTCTATTTTGTCTGGGGGAAAAGAAATCTATTTTCCAAATGAGCAAGTCCTCAAAAGAAAGGTTTCTTGGTTTCACTTTAGTTTTCCACTTTTATTTTATCCCATCTGCATCCTGGCCCATACACTGGAAGTGAGAGATCTAAATATTTGGAAAGCAAGTCGAAGAAACTGGTTTGCATATAAAATCTCAAGTATGCCTCTGCAAACTGTCCTTTTTACTTAGCTTTTACGTGTTTAAATACTATAGCTGTGTGAGAAGACATTTCTCAGAAGAGTTAAAGTAATTAGCAAAAAACAAACAAACAAACAAAAGATCAATGAAAGGGAAATATAGAAATTGAGACTCCGCCTCAACTTGTAGATGTAACAAATTCATTGGCTTCAAGCAATGATCTTTCTAGGCTCTAGTAGCACCAAACTTGCCTTTGTATGAATATGCAAATTATTCTTGCCACATTATCCTTGAATCAAGACTTAAAAATTCAGCCAGAGATATGAGAAATCAGTGCATCTGCCAGTATGCAACAATGAATCCTTGACATATTTCTTTAGCACCCGTGATTTTATTAGGTTATGGAAATGCTGACATCTGCATCCCACGCATCCTAAGTATACAAGTTCCACATTTTCATTAGTCTGAAGCATTTTTAAAGGGTGGTGAGACTCCAAAAGCTTAAACTGAAAACCCTAAATAGAAAAGCTACATGTACAAAAACATCATCTACAACCACAGTGGCCCAGTAACAAAGCTGATAGTGTTTATTGTCAATATACTGAAGGTATAGGTAATATATTGAAAAACTAGTACAAGTTCTAATTCAAAACCAGAACTTCCTATCTTGATTTTCTTTAGGTTTTTTTTTGGAAGCCTTACTGACATACAGACACACCTCACTCCAGTTTTGCTACAATTTTGTCTTCAACATACAAATAAAATTCCAGCTACACAAATCGGGTTTCTCTCTTCCTTTACTTCATAAATATTGCAGTTCAATATGGCTGCATTTAAAAATACATTCAAAGTATATTCTAACCTCAAAATCTTCCACAGAATAAGTTGAATATGAAAAATTATCTTTCCCTCCATGAAAATCTTTTATGAAATCTGTTGTCCACTGAAATAATAAACACATAATAAAAGCTTGTGAACTTCACCAAAACCAACATAAAGGGCTTCCTTTCAGCAAAAATGTGACAATATAAATCACTACCTTCCTATTAAAAGCCACGATAAGGCGAAGCACTTGAAGCACCTACATTATCATACCCCTCTTCAACAAAGTACACAAAACAGTTATCCCTTCCAAGTAAACCAAAACTGCCTAGGAGCTCAGCCATTGCATGTAGAACTCAGTTACTGGTCTGCATTTTCTACCATTGCTTTGCCCACGCATTAAAACAACACACATTCTTCAACATATGCAACCACACAGCATACACAATTCATTAAGCCATTTGACCTACAGACTAAAAAGTCAAAATATTCAGCTTGCAAAACTCAGACATATTCCTAATGAGAACCACAGATGAAAGAGAAGGTAATGAAGGTATCTGTGACAGCAAGGGGTAGCAGAGTGGGCAAATACTGTTAGACTACACACATCTAGAGTTAGTCTATTTATCAAGTGCTAAACTCCAAAGGCTGGAAAAAGGTACTCATACAACTCAAACTCTGTTAGTAGTTTATTCAAAATTATTGTGGTACACATTCTGATGCAAGCTTTTTTCAGATACATATGATTCATGTGGTTTTATGGGTTTTTCTGATACATAAGCTTTTTTAGATACATACATAAAGTACTTTTTACTTAGCTGAGCAACCTGATCGAATGGAAAGTATTCCTGCCCATGGCAGGAGGGTTGGAACTAGGTGATCTTAAGATGCCTTCCAAATCAATCTATGATCCTATGATTCTAATGTAACTATTCACGTGCTTAATATCTTCCTTTCATCCACCCATGTTCTAAATATTATCTGAGTAATTGCCTTAAGATTCCAATTTTCATGCAACTGAATTTCTGGAATTAAACCATTTCATTGTATACGACTGCCCAAGCTTTAACTTCGGCACAGTAACCCCGAAGAGTAGTGAAAGCAAGCAACATCCAGACTCTGCATGCTTCACTTGCTCCCCTGCCACAACCTCTCTTGAGGGCCTGATGAAATTCAGGAGTCCTGGGTAGTCAGGGGCAAGTGTGGTATGGGCACCTCAACTCCCAGAGGAGGTGCCCCTAGCCAGAGTGGATAAGGCTTAAGATATGGAATAAGATACACTACATGCCACCTATCTTAATCCAGGGAAAAGAAGTGTCCCAGGGAAGTCTTCAAAAGCAAAGGGGTTTTTATGTTGTTGTTGTGTGTTTGAGAACTTTCTGTGAAATATACCTTCAGATAAACATGAGTGTCAAAACAGAAACCCAGTTTTATAAGGGGATGTCTGCAGAAGGATGAGACAACAACCCGATGTTTTAAGTGCTCCCTGGAAACATCCCACTCTTCTTAGCAAATACTAAGGCAACTCAGAAAATACTTCTTATGTGCAGACATCCAGAAGGAGAACAAAGAGAAACATAAGGATAAGAGCACACCAGAATATTTATCTTTTTAACACCATCCTTGAAAACGTATGCTGCTAACAGCACCTCTGCAGGCAAACTACTAATGTGACTCCAACAGGTGGAAAATCATGACAAGAATAAAGAAAAACTTTGCAACAAACATTTTTTTAAGTCCTACAGATGCTCCAAATTAGGAGCTGCGTTAAAAAGAATATCCTTACTTCAACCACCAATGTGTTTTTCCACACCAGGGAATTGACACCTATGAATAGAGCCTACAAAGTACAGAAAATGAAGTGGTCTACTTAGAGGGACGAGAACAGACTAAGCATTTAATTAGCTTTGCAGCTCCTAAAAGCCACAGGCAAATTTGCTGTTCCCCACCACATTACATAGCAAACAGATGCTGTATACAGCAGCGGTGGTGGGGGGAATAATTTTTCTACTTCTAAACAGAGAAAGCTGACAAAGAACATACCAAATACAAGTACAGGCATGGGCAAAAAAAGTGATAAAACCAGCTCAGTCTTATCTTGCAATTTTAAGCACTAGAACACAATGGTTATAACCACACCCTGTAAACTGAATTCCTATTATCTTATAACACATTCCCCATACATGATAATTGTATTAGTAGAGATCAGTAACAGCTGTGTTTATATCACTTCTGTCTGTACCTATTAATGTGTAACCACAATATTCCCCCTGTATAATCACATTTACCTTCACAAATATGGAGTATCTTCTTACACGGAACTACTCTGCTGTAGCAATTTTACTGTGCAAAACAAGTATTATTCTCAAAAACAAACAATTTCGGAGTGCTTCAAAGTAAACACTCTTCCTCAAATTCATCACCAACATTAAAATCAGACTATTTCACAAATGAAACTTCCTAGGCCTCATACTGGAGTCCAATAATAACCTAGCACATGGAGTTGACAATAGATGCAGCACAGGATGCACTGACACTTGCAATGTCAAAACACTTGTCTGCAAGACCCAGCATGGGGAGGAACAGGCACGCTGGGGTTTGGAGTTCCAGAGAGCTGCAGCTAAATCTCAGCAAGACAATCTGCACAATTCATTGCATCCATAAGCAACAGCAAAAACTTCCCAACAAAAAGTTATGGACCTGCTGAATCCTGAAGCCCTGAAATTGAAGAAAATATATTCATTTATTTCTCTTTAAGATAGCACCTGCAAGTATGTATACACATCACTGATCTAGAGATTTTGACAACAGAACTTAGGAAGTTACATTTCACTGTTTAAGGTCCAGTACTCTGAAAGAACAAGCTCTCAGTGGAATCTGCTACCCCTTCTTTTTCTTAGTGTCAGGTCACTCAAATTCCCTACTCCCCAATATCCTCTGTGTTACAAAAACATCTACAACACTGTACATGTCTACTCTTTGCACACAAAATCCCCCTAATCCAATCATAGAATCAACTACTTTAGAAAAGACTTTTAAGATCACCAAGGCTCTGCTTCAAACTGCCACTGAATCAGACAGGCAGCTCTTAGAACTCAAGAGAACTTGCTAGTTTAAGTCCAAACAAGCCATAAAGTTTGAGGCAGCTAAGAGAGATGAAACTGGCAAGAGAGTTCTGATAAGCCAGGAGGAATCTGCATTCACTGCAGAGTTCAGAACAACATAAGGTCTCAGAATCTGGTATAAATATATATTTATACAATTAATGCATTTATATGCATTTATAATAATGTTTTTTAATATATCAAAGTATTCCAAAATCACATAATAGCTATATGCAAAACATGATTGGTTCCTTTTTTACTCACATAGATTGGGCACACTGCCTTGACCATTTACAGTATTTTAATGCTTCCCAAACTTACACATCATACTATGAGAGCAGAGCATTAACATACCAGAAAAGTCTACATTCAACTATACTTCTAGTTTGCCTTTTTTTTGTAGTATGGTGATACAGTCAAAGCAACACAATTTGAAATAAGGGAAAAGTACATACAGACCTATTAAACTGGTTCAGCATCTGTAGTTATGAAATACTTCAAGTCTCCTGCTAACCTTCACCACTACCCAACGCTGGTTGTGCCACCTTCTCCCTACCCCGTGCTGTGGCTCTACCCTGTATGGGCAAGTCCAGAATCAAAGGCGCTCAGATATGGAGCTACCCACTGACTCAGGAGCCGCCCCGTGTTTCTCAGAGCTGCCAGACACACAAGGGATGCCGCAATGAAAACCTCATTGAGTCAGAGGACCAAATGCAAAAGCTGAGCAACACTGCACACTCCACCTACCATCCTTAAAAAGCAGCTGAAGATGCTGACTAAGGCTGCCACTCAACTGATGTGTAATTTTCAGGGTATTTAGAGCATATCTAACAGCTTTAAGTTGCAGAACAAATGCATCCTGGCAAAGTCAGAACTGATGAAAAACTTGGTTATTTTCCCCATAAAAAATGTTTAGAAACAATGTAGGAGGATAGTTATCTTTCTGGCAACTGACACTGTTAAAATAAACAATGATTCAGTCTTTTAATTTGTCATCCCCAGTCTAATAATTTAAAGAACTTCTTAAATGTGCGCCTGGATTAGTAAGATTTTAACAGATGTCCTGTGTGGTAAACACAGCAAGTAACCACAGGTTGGAACATTTGCTTTTTCAGTTCTTTCTTTCTAGTCTGCTCCAACACTAAAGTGCACCTTTGAAAACAGCCTGGCGGAAACGGATCAGTTACCTGATCCAATTGGTTTTTCTTCCCCCAGTAACTATGATGGAAAGAAATCTTCTCTAACCATTGTCCTTGTGCTTACTGAAAGAACTTGACTTTCAGGTAAATGTGAATCTGTTTGAATACCGTATAAAAAGCAGATTTCATAAGGCAGGCATTCTGGTGTCAAACTTGCCTTAAGCACTCCGTAGTTTCTGATGAAACTCTTCAAAAGATTTGCTCTAGCTAATATGCTCTACAAAGGGAGCACTTCAGAAGTTGCACTAAGCAAAGACAAAACTGAAGATTGTTCCTGAACAACTACTAGATTAAATGTTCAATAACATGCTCATGAAGTATTCTAGGAGAGTTTATATATGCACAGAGAGTATTAGCGCAATTAATGCCCGTAAACCTACTTTTATGATGTATCTATATGCTACATAAGACAAGTGAGTACTTAGAGTTAAGTCCACCACCTACTTTCTAAAATGAACTTAATGAACGTTAAACTTAACAGTTTAAGCTTTTAAAGGGAAAAAAATGCAATTCTAAAACCTTCAGCTTAAGTCTCATTACATGAAACTGCCACAATTAAAAAGATGCTGAGATACATTTTTCTTCTTACAAAAAAATTAAGACCAAGCATAATTCAACACACCAGGCATTCCTAACCTTTTCTTAATGATACATGCATACATACACAATAACGCAATTTCTGCAATGAGAAGCTTTTTAGATTTATAAATTTAGAACTGACATTTGTCTAGATCAAGTATAAATGACCAAGAATCTGCTTCAAAACTTTAAGCACTAACAATCGATGAAGCCTTGTTAAAAGAATGTAATGTCAATATACGTTTCAAGGTAAAAACCAGCTTTGGCTTAGTAAAAATCTGAATGCAATATTACGCAATATTTTCTATACTATTTGGATTTTACACACTATTCCAAATTCATAAAAATTTCCTGCATGTCTTCAAAACCCATATTTAAAAATTGTAATCAAAGGCCAAAGTAAATGTTTATAAGCAGTTGAATAGTAGAAATAAAATGCCATCTGTTTCCTCTCTTTGATGATTTCAATCCACAGAAGATTTTTGGGAGTCCCATAGGAGATCTTCCTTTTTAAGTTCAATCTCTACTGACAACTTTATGGGTTTGGTCTGTAGACAGACACTGCTAACAGTCAATTCATTTCTAGAGTTTTCAACTGTGTTGCATTTACATGGTGTTGGTAGCAGGGCATCTACAGGGGTGGCTTTTTTAAGAAGCTGCCAGAAGCCTTCCCCATGTCCAACAGAGCCAATGCCAGCCAGCTCCAAGACAGACCCTCCACTGGCCAAGGCTGAGCCCTTCAGCAATGATGGGATAACAGATTTAAGGGGAAAAGTTGCGTGGCTGCAATTGCAGCTGCAGAGAGGAGTGGGAAACAGCTCTGCAGATACCAAGGTCAGTCAAGAAGGTGCCCCAGGCATTAGAGCAAATTCCCCTGCAGCCGTGGTGAGGCAGCTGTTCCCCTTTAGCCCATGGAGGTCCATGGCACAACAGATATCTACCTGCAGACCAAGGAGCATAAGACACCAAAGCAGGGGGATGCTCAAAGCAGTCTGTGACCTTGCAGGAAGCCCGCAGTGGAGCAGGACCTGTGGCCCCATGGAGAGAGAAGCCCCTGCTGGAGCAGGGGAAGAGTGTGAGGAGTCCTCCCCCTGAACTGACCACAACCCCTTCCCATTGCACCATTGGTGGGGAAAGACAGAAAAACTCAGTGGTGAGGTTGGTGAAGTGGTGAGCCTGGGAATAAGGGAGGCGTGGGGGAAGGTGGTTTAAGGTTTAGTTTTAATGCTCATTACCCTACTCTGATTTGACTGGTAATGAATTCATTTCTCCAAGCCCATTTTGCCCATCATTGTAAATGGTGAGTGATGTCTCCCTGTCCTTGTCTCAACCCACAAGACCTTCATTATATTTTCTCTTCCCTGTCCAGCTGAGGACACTACCTTTATCTACTACAAAAAAGAGGTAGCAATCAAGTATTCTCAGATTGTCCAAAGACAACAAATACTCTTTATATTATATGGAAAATAAATTCTACTAGCTTCTGCTTATTTCTGGAGAGCCTTGGACTGATCTTTGGAGAAACTTCATTTAACATCCTCATAAGCAACATTCACCACACGTGCTAATTAAATTTACCGATGATAAACTTACAAAGAACTATCAGTACAGAGAAAAAGCAGAGTTTAACATCTAGAAAATACTTCATGATTTAAAGTGCTAAAGCAATAAAACAGTCTGAGATTAGAAATTGGAGCTATTCATTCCTTTTACATGCTGTGGAGAGTTTCCTATTCGGAGGTGACAGAAGACTTGGAAGCAAAGCAAAAAAGAATTAAAAAACACAAGTGTGAGCTCCAAATGTGATGGTGCCTGTAAATGGCAAATGTAGCAATCCAGCGGCAGTGGACATTAACAATAAGGAAGGATTAGGAACAAGAAATTCCTACTCCGACTTATAAATTAATTCTCAGCTCACAAAAGGGACTATATTATGCAGCAGCTTAGAACAGCAGATTAGTGCCGATATATATTCTGAAAACTATTAGAACAGACTCCATCCATAGAAAGATATTTACTCTCTGGATTGAGGCTAGTCAAGCACACAACATTTGGAATGGAAGTATGATATACTTGTCACTAGCTAAGAGCTGAATTGAGGAATGTGAAGAACACCACTCAAGTTGTTCTTCTGAAATGAAACACAGGAAGAACCAGCCACAGAAACAAGTAGATAGTGATGATTAAAGAGGTCCCATATGGAAATAAGATAATTAGCTTGCACAATTTTCTAAAACCATACATTGACATTTAATGTTTCACCCTGAAGAATGTTTTATTCTTTTATTACAGAAAGCATACAGACAAGAGGCTTGTGCAAGACACGTAATTTTATAATTCTAAAAAGCAATTTAAATATATTTTTAAGTTCCAATTTGGTTATGACCAAACTAGCTACACAC
>NW_009920033.1:0-14538 GCF_000696875.1 Nestor notabilis | reverse complement strand
AGGAATCCCTGCATTTCTTTTCCACCTGAAACTGCTTCTGTTATTTTTCTGTACCTTACCTCCTTCATGCTTCAAATCACATGTTCTGTTTATTTCCCTCCTACCACATTATTGTACATTACTTCTCTCCCTCTTCTTTCCAGGAAGATCTTACAGCAGCCTTCCAGTACCTAAAGGGGGCCTAGAAGAAAACTGAAGAGGGACTTTTTACAAGGGCATGTAGTGACAAAGGGGTGATTGAATTTAGATACGAATAAGAACTTCTTCACCACAAGGGTGGTAAAGCACTGGAACAGGTTTCCCAGAGAAGCTATGTAACACTTCCCAATCCCTGGCAGTGTTCAAGGCCAGGCTTGACTGGGCTTGGAGCAACCTGGTCGAGTGCGAGGTGTCCCTGTCCATGACAACAGGGTTGGAACTGGGTGATCTTTAAGGTCCCCTCGAACCCAAACCATTCTATGACTCTTTCCACCCACCATTTCAGAACTCTTTGCATTTTCCTATTCCTTAACTCACCATAGTATGTTATCACATGAATGCAGCTACCAAGGAATGGGAGCAAGCTTGAGCATCAAGCAATGCTCATCTGCTTTAGGCATTTTTCTGTGATCTGGCCAAGAACCAACATGAAATGCCAAAAAGATACTTTCATTTGCAGAACCAGATGCACATGCTATGGGTCCCATATTCCTCTCTTAACAGTAAAGTTCAAGCATGGCATTGTGCCTACCTCTACCTAGATCATTTCCCGACAATGTGGAATTTTATGCCAACACAATTAATGTCCTAGACAGAAACACTCAGCCAAACTGAAGCTATGAAATACTGACCAGCTCTACTACTATTTTTCCCCCCACCTTTTTTTCCCCTGGCTAACTGTCCTCCTCAAATTTTCAATTATTTAGGTACCTTCTGACCTAATATTCTATTAATTCTTGCACCTAACAACATTTAAATACACAAAACATTGAGGTTCCTGAGGTTACTTCTTTGTCAGCTATAGTTTGTTGCTAGCTGCTGAGACCAGTACTGCCTAGAAGAAAAGGCTTCAAGACTGGATTTAATCAGCAGCCTCTTCTGCATCACTACACTGGTGTCTTCTAGCCTTCCAAATGTTAACCCTCTCCAGATGTGTACTCCATGCATTGTGCACACTCAGGTCTGCCGATTAGCAAGATTAGGCTTGAAGCTTCAGTATTAGCAAGGGACATTCAGAAGGTCTGGTTTGCCAGCCCTCTTCATCTCAGCCTACAGAAGCCAACAATACATCTGCCACAGTAAATTTAGTGGGTAATTTTTCAAATACATGATAAAATTCATACTAGCATATTTTATTAGATGCATTACCTTTTGACCTTGCTAGTAAATAGGTTAATCATTTACAGGAGAATTACTGCTTAACAGACATCCCAAAAAAAGAAAAAAGCAATTACTAAACCAAATTCAGGGCAAAACCAGATGCATTCCAAGTGACCTCCTGGTGTTGAGGATTTTAGGTTGTGTGAAAAGAGGAGGTTGCATTAACAGTTATGTTTATTAACCCTAAAAAAGGTAGTTTGAAAGGGTAACAACCTCAAAAGCTTGCAGGACAAGTAAAAAGCTTATAGTACTGAAAGGATTTATATTAGACACTTGTTTCCATTTGTTCAGCTTAAGCCTAAGAAATTCACAACTTATATCCTGCAGCTATAAACAAAGAATAACAGAAATTACCTAAAATGGCTGCATTTAAAGAATGCTGAGCAGACATCCACCCATTTCATAGAAATTAATTATGTCTCTTCAGTGAAGATCATCTGTTTCATGAAACTAGGACAAAGGAATGTAGGACAGCCTTTCACATCCAGCATTAACTAGATGACCCACAATGACCTGGAGCAATGTTAATTCTGACTATTCATCTAGCTGGTAACGGGTCTTCCATAATTCATCTGTACTGACATCAACAGTCAAAACCAAACAGTATATATTTTTGAAGTTACTTTTATTTACAGAGAACAAACATTATCAGAAGTTTTCACTTCCAGACAACTTCAGTTGTTGCACTTTAGTTCTCTTTAGTTTTGCCCACTTTCTCATCAGAAGGCACAGGCATTTTAACAACTCTGAATGCAATGCTAAAGCAAATGATTAAAAATACAATTTTTGTTAACACATTTATTTAGGTAATAGAAACACAGCCTCACTCTTTTCCAACTTCTGCACATGAATTTCTTATGACCTGTCGTGGTTTAATCCCAGCTGATAACTCAGCAGCAGGCAGCTGGTTGCTCACCCTCCCATCGCAAGCAGGATGGGAAGGAGAGCTGAAAGAATGTAAGCCCACAGGTTGAGATAAGAACTGTCCAATAACTCAAGTACAAGATACTGATAGTAAAAATCATAATGGAAACAAAGGCAGAGAGAATAAAACTAGGAGAAAGGGAGGAGGAAAACCCAATTAAACACAAGTGATGCACAATACAACTGCTTACCACCCACTCACTGACATCCAGCCCAACCCAAAAAGCAATTGGTCCCTTCTGGATAACTCCTATAGCCTTAGAGCTCAATTTAGTTAGAACCAATGAACCACAGTTTGAAAAGTTAAACCCAAAGGTTCTGAGATCCCATTGTCAGGGAAAAAGGGAAGTACTCAGTTTATGTTAATAATGACATATTTCCTTTAAATTACATATTTGGAAGAAAGATTTCAGGACGTTTTCCCCTTGAGTTTAAAAGCAAGTTTAAATTCTCTATATATCTGTTTATTTTTAATCCAAACTCTGAAGTATGAACTATCTAAAGTTGTACTGAAAAATCAAAATGAGGTCATACTCTATACTGAAGTTACACTAGAGGTTTAAATATATTTGAGAGTTAACAATTACTGTAATTGTGGACTGAAAAACTATGAAAACAAAGTGAAAGTCTTCACAAACATCAAAAGAAAGCATCTAAGAACTTAAAGTGGTACAGCCACAGCAAAAAGCAGAGACTGTTATGAAAACAAAGTAATTGTCTATTGTAACCTTCTCAAGCTTCCATAGGTGTAATGGAAGTTAAGTTTTGGTTGTCTTTTTTACTAAATTAGACATTAATATTTAATGTTACTTCCATTATCCTTTCCCAAAACCAAGCAAGCCAAGGAAAAACAAGCTAACAAAAAACCCAACACCTTTACTCTGTCTTATATCTGAGAAGAAAAGCCTGAGTTGAAGTTTCAGATTAGAAAGGATTCCTCATGTTTTGGCCCAAGACAGATGATAACCTAATGTTTATTCAAACAGATTTAATGCATTGAAAAATATAACCCTAAAAAAATTCTAGACAATGAAGACAAGAGCAGATTAAAAATGAATCAAAGCCAAAAGTGGAATACAACGTGTAAGAGTCCTTGGAAATTAAAGAATGTTGAAAATACTTTCTCACAAATAAAAAAGCAAAATATACTATGGTTTTACAGTGTGGTTTCTTCTTGGATTAGAAAAGTAACCTTATATATGGTGTAACCTTGCACTTCATGTATAAATTATTCACTGCAATACAAGGTAAGAAAACCAAAACCTACAGTGCTAATCTCAATTTCAACTAGGAAAGTTTCCTAAAACTCAGTACCTAGTTAGGGATTCTCTCTCACAGGGAGCAGGAGGAAGGTGGTGGAGGAGGAGGCAAGGAACAGTATGACAACAACCTGACACACAACCAAGCACTATTTTCATGTACACAGAACACAAATCTGAGCTTCACTGATGCTTTCAGAATTGTGTTTCCCAGCATCTACACACGACAGGTAAGAAATAAAGATGAATTTCTATCATTTGCTGTTTTGCAGTAACAACAAACCCCCTCTTCCTCAGATCTCAAGATTAACGTACATTTTCCTAAACAATTTTTGAATGTTTTAGAAATCACAAGACATTTTCAGTGCAACTGGCTTAAATTAGATTCTTAAATAGAATCGATAACTTGGAAAAATCTCTCAGTAAAACACTAGTAGCTCTAACACCTCACTCTTAACATTTTCATACTTAGCTGTTTAGAAACAAGTGCGTTGGTGCAGGAAAACTTAGAGGTGGTCCTTCATTTACTGACAGCCAAAACCCATTTAGAATACAGTACACAAACTGTTAATTTTATATGTTTTGTATCAGAACTAAAAAAGTGCTAAAAAAACCCCACTATAACTGAATTCTCTCTCTTTTCAACCAAATACTTGTTTGGGAGGATCCTTGCATATCAGAGGAATCAATTCAGGGCTCCAGCACTTTCCTGAAAAAGAGGAAAGTGCTGCAAAAATGCAGTACTTTAAGCACTTACGAGGATGTGATAATCCACAAGCCAAACTGCAGGTTGTGGGAGAAAGCACAAACTTAGCTAGTTTAATTTTCTCTTTAGAATATCCATTCAGAAATCTCCTGCACACTTGTACCCAATTTCAGTCAGCAACACAGAAGCTATTAACAGACCCATTTTAAACTAAATATTCTGCTAACCCATGCAAATTGAACTCCCTCTGATATACAACTCTAGAATAAGCAAATAAGCACCGAATTAACTATGACTGTGAGGTTTTACTAATAAGTTTTCAATGGCACACACCAAAAACTTCGTACAAAGTCTATTAACACATAATACTCAAATGTGGCTTCTGCTGCAGTGCCACGAATACTTATCAGGAATGAAAAGGGATTTTTAAAATGATTTTTCATGAATTACAATTGTCTGGGGTTTCTTTCCTAAAGTAAATCAAATCACCTGGTACATTTCAAACACTGGAACAACAGTTAACTTCAGTTTGACAATGAAATTTTACCAATATCAAAGGAATTACTGCTTTTAACCCTGGTAAATAGTAGTTTGCAATCTTATGGGTATTACTTGTATATTTTACAAAATCTGTAATCTGAGTCAAATAAAAGCATTTAATGTTTACTCTTGAACAATCAAAAAGGACAAACCAAACTGTCTGCTTCAGATTCATCTCTACGGTGCGGCACTCTAGAAGGAATAGGGAAAAGAAACTGCAAGAAAATAGTGGTTTTGCACTCCTCTATTTGTGACTATTAACAGCTACAGCTTATTTTTTCAACAACTACCTACCTAAAGCAAACACATTTATTATTATTAGCTGAGCTAGAACATGTTTTCATCACTTTTTCAGTACAGAAGTACATTTTCCCCTTATTTCTTTACCTTCCACCTGTTCTTTCAACATTTTTTTGTAAGCAGTGGTCAACAAGAGGCATTTCTAAGGTGCTACATACTGAAGTTGGATTCTAATTAGACATTTATTATTCTTCTGCGACATCTCATGCTGATGTAACACATCTATCTAGATCCCTGGCAGTTCATTATAGTCTAGCTTCACTACTTCCTATTACAGCATTAATGGCATTGAGACAAGACAGTAATTAAAGCTTTATATTTTCTGTAAATGGAATAAAGTTTAATAAATTGGTTTTCTTGCTTAATTAATTGTAGTTTATATACTGCTACTACACAGTTGCAACAAATGTGTTCCAGCTATTACTGGTGATCTCATTGTACTGTTAGGAAATTAGCCTCAACATATTTAGGAAGCCAACAATGCAAAAGGATTCAATGGTTTACACAGATCAATTTGCTAAACTGATCTGACCAAATAATCCTGACCTTAAAGCCAAGTACAGAGTCAAAAAAATTCTTAGCATTCACTCTGAATAGAATAAAAGGAATATATCACCATGCTTAATAACACTAAAGCATTTGTTGAATCCAAAAGTTCTTCTACATAGGATAGGAGGTCTTGTATTATGCAGTTACTAGCTCTCTGAGTAGCATTCTCAATGAAATCAGAAACAGTAACTTCTTCTAACACTTCAGAGCTAAACTCAATCTGGAAATGTAGTAGCCTGATGTTCTCTGTCCATACTTGAGAATTCAGCTAAGCTACAAAGATGACAGAACAGCACCACCTAGTTCTCTATTTAAAAGTTTTCAAATATTATCATCCATTGATATATTTTTGTAATCTAGATTCACAGATGTGTGTGTACATACACAAGGAAACATGTTGCACTTCCACAGAAACCAATACTAACAATTTTGTCAGCAGCTATTAAAGCATCTGACAGACTTTACCAGTGTATTCTGAAGGAATAAAAAAGAAAAAACAAACTTACACATGCAAGAACATTAGAGGCTTGTAATAATATAAGTAAATATTATTCTGCAGCACCATAAACACTGAATTGATTGCCCATCCGTACCTAATGCTACTTGTGGGGCCATTTCACTAATTTAACCAAAGCACTGTATTTGTATTAATTATCATTAATTCCCCCATACACTAGTCTGACACTTTGAAGTATGTGAGTTATTAGCTGGACTGAAAATTGTCATGTCAAGAATTTCCCTGCCACAGAATGAGATACCTATTTGAACAATCCAGAAGTTTCACGACACAGCAGCAGTACCTCAGAAGCTGCCTAGTCATACCATGCAGACATCTTAACCAAGCTTTCCTAGTGCAGCTGCCTGTGTTTCAATTTGATAAGCACAGTTACACATGCAGACCAGTTAGCCAATTTTTCTAGACACGCTGTATTTTCTAAGATCTCTCCTCAACAGGACAGAACATCAGTGGAATTTGATTTCTAAAGACATCTTCTGTTTTGACACTGACACTGATGAGTATACTCTGATTTCTTATATTAATATACATAACACTAAATATTTTCTGTAAGGCTTTTAATCGAAATAAAGCAGAAGTGACACTGATACTGCAACTGTTCTGGACAGTTGTACATTTTGTCTTGTAACATTACAGAGAAAATGGAAATTAACTGAACCTACAAGGTGATTTAGCTGCATTTGAACAAGATATTCAAGTGAAATAACTGATTTGTCTAACTTAGAATCAAGAAAATGAAATGCAGCTACATTGAAATGATCTCATGTACCATATTAACATCAACCTGATGAAGTTCATCTAAATTACTGGGTTTCCTATGGTAGCTTCTGGGTTTTTTTTTTCACTCTTAAATCTGATCCTTCCTACCAATACCTTTAAGAAGTCTCCCATGCTCTACTAATACCAAAAAAAAAGTCAAATCTCAATGGACCAAACAGACCAGAGCTTCACGACCACCTCCCACTGGCTCCCCTCCTAGCTTCTGTTAGTACACATTTGAGGAAGGTAGAGAAGTAGGAGGATAACAATAATAAGGGTGGGGGGAAATCCAAGCCTCCTATCATATCCCATCCATTCTGCAAAAATGCAGTAGAAAGGTAGAAAGATGGATGTCTTCTCATAGCTTCTAAAGAATGCTCTTGCCCTGAAAGTTTCACTTTGTGTATTTCGTATCCTGGGGAAAGGAAGAGGTAGAGAATCATAGCAGGAGAAAGACAAAAAGCTTTGCTGTATCCCGCAAGCCTGAAGTCATACAGCGCTTTATTCCAGCCTAATCTTCACACGTCTTGGTCTTTCACAGCAAAGGCTTTTATGGTGACTCACAATTTTAAGAAGGGAAATCCCTTCATGCATAGAATAGGGCTGTTTCCCCACTTCAAGTCTCGCAGCTGCAAACAGAAGCAGCCAAGTCTGGTTTTTCTTGACAGGTATTCTAGGCAGACTATGCCTGCAGGGAGATTATGTCAGCTCTGGACCATTCTTTAGGGCCAGTTATTCACTGCAAGAATGCCATGCATTTTACATACCAAATGGAAGTATTAACCAGCAGTCTGTAGCCCACAAGCTACATTTAGTGAGATATACCAAATACTTGATAAAATGAAAATATCCCAATTAGGGCAAGGAGAATGGTATGAAGAACCCAGGCAAACAGTCAAGGCACTAGCCCATACTTAACTTATACAATTTAATTTATAATTTACTTTTATTCATCTTGATTAATGTTTAGATAAGCAGCAGTCAAGATACATACTAACGTGCTACATTTAAAGACCCCAGCCTTTAGAGAAAGCACAGCATCTAAGGCTAGTTCACTGCTAATTTGGTTTCACACCAAAAGATAAGACGCTTTCATTATTTAATGTTCTGGTAATTGTCAGACTTGGTATTTAAGTTCTGAAAATCTCATCCATCTTAGGTGTTTCTAATTTTGCAACAACTGATATTAATTTTAAATTGAAAGGACTCCCTTTCAACTATAGATATCATTTTACATTAACCAAATGATCATTAAACAAGATAGTACCTATAGCTTCCTCCCTATTAGTCCAAATCATACCTGTCTTTTTGTAGTATTACACAGCCTCTCTATACAAGCCTGGAGATAACATTATTAGAAACCTCCAAGTGGAACACAAAAGTTAAAAAATGGTAAAGGTAAGAGGAAACTGCAGTGCCATGCTTACCCTGGTTAATGCAGTATTCCACATATCACTTAAACACACTAAAAGTTTCCAATATTAGCTTAAAGCTTTCTCCAAACATGCAGAAAAGAAGTTTTCCCATTTCCACTAGTAGATATTAACAAATTCATGTAAAGGAAATACTACAGCATGTTACACCATTTTCTGACCTCTCATAGATTTGAGAGGTTCTGTTAATCCTCGATTAGTAATCAGTTTAGCAAGTAATATGTCTAGTCACTGCATTTATTTTCCCATTTGCAAACAGCTGCAGTTCAACATCTTTATATACTTAAAGATTTAAAAAAAAAAAGTTTTAGTTAATGACTTGGAATGCGAACAAGTATTTTCAGATCTCAAAATCCTACTTTCTCTATATAAGCTGTGCAAACCAAGGGAGACTTCTTCACTGTTTTGCAATTTACATCCATCAAGGTATCACAATGAAGCACCAACTAGCATGTCAAGATTTAAACTTCAAATATAAAAAACATGCTAACACTTGAAGGGAAAAAGCCTTTGAAAAGGATAAATATAAAATAAGCTTGACACTGGAACATATTTTGTACAATCTTCCCATTGAAATAAATTTGATTGCTTCTGCTTCCACTAGTACAGCTTTTCCCCTTGGTGGGGAGTAACCAGAACAGCCTTCCTGCCTTATAGCATAGCAGGAATAAAAGCAGGTCAAGTTACACTGTTAATCCAGCAGATGTAGGTCAGTTTAGGATAAATATCGGAGCAAATGGAAAATACCAAACTGCCTACTACAACTGCTGCTGAGAAGTATTTGGCCTTATTCTCTTCAGAGCTGTCAGCCAGTCAGCCACAGTTGTGGAGTTTCCTGCACTGAACTTTGAAAAGCCACAGTTTTAACACTTAGATGGGTCCCTACAGCTGCATCAGCTTATTCAGCATCTGCCCAAAAAAGCGGCAATAATACTATGCATTATATATTGATGATATCCAGAAAAGCATAACTATTATCATACAGGGTCACAAATTATTTTTGCACATAATAGCATACTCAAGTTACTGTAGCTAAGATTTGGCAACTGAATTACCATGATTAGAATAATTGTTTGATTAATATTGTGGCATAGAAGAAGTTTAAAATATAGACAGAATATTTTCATCTCTAACCTAAGAAAACAGTCTCTCACACTATCCTTCCCATCCAACAAAGACCATGACAAGAAGGCAACAAACTCTTTATAGAAAGATGATGATAGAGGGACTATCAAAGCTATGCAGACAACCATTATACTGCATATATGACATATGCACTGTTTTACAAATAACTTAAACCTTCCCAACTTCATTCACAAAACAAAGAATAAGCTGGAGAGGAGCTGAATAATATCTATGTGACCAAAACTAACACAGACCAACCTTCAGCTCTGAAAGAGTTTGAAAAATAACAGCTGTACACTGATCTTCATGAGAAGAGCAGCTGCCTATGGACAGCTAATGTTCTTCAACAGCTATATAAAAAAAGAGGAGAATGCTAAATTGACTATTAAACACTTGTATGAAGGATAAACTTAAGGATTTACAGTAATGTAAAGCTATATGAAAAGTGATTTGCTGCTACTTAGAATGTGACAGCTATAAAAGCTGTCACACTCTCCCAAAAACGATTTGATTAAACTAGGAAGCAGTAAATACAACTCAATTCATGGTTAGGAAGAAAGGGTCTTTCCCTCTAAAATCCCAACCTTATCAGACAGCAAACACTCCTGAGTAAGGTTCACACAGACACCAAGATCTCTGGTTTGCAAATAAATGGACAGCAAAGGACACAAATACAATTTTATTCTTCCCATTTACAAATGTTAGGAAAAGGAGGTAGGACAACAAGTAGGCAGACACTGTTAAAAGAAGAAACAGAGTCCTGCAGCCAACTACAACAAAAATAACTACCTACATTCTTCACTGAATCCTTTCTGCCCATTTAAAGTTCTCCATGTTAAAAGTCCAATGTCTAACACATTAGTATTAAAGAGAGCACTGGGGAAATGCAATACACAGCCTCCAGTGTTAGCACTCCTCTTTGTCATTGAAATAAATGTTCTCTGCTTCTTCCTCTCCCCCCTTAAAATGCTATTATGATAGCATGCTATGTATTGACATTTAAAGCACCCATCCCCAGCTTATTGAGCACTAACATAAGAGGAATTGTAAACGTTTAGACTGTCTTTAATTTTCATTTCTAAAATGAAGGGAAAAGATCCTGAAATAGCTTCATTGAAGAAAAAAAAAATCCCCACCAACACATGAAGAACCCTTGCAAAGACACCCCCATTTACTTTTTAAAATGCTTTTCCTATGTAGAAAGATAAGTTGTTCAAGGGCAGATTCCTGAGAGAAAAAACAATTTCACATTTTACTCCTTAGCACTGGAATTCAGTATTTGCCTTTCTTCCTTTCAACCATGCCTAAAAAACACTCCTTGCAAAAACCAGATATGCTCATTAAGATCATACTTAATATTGATGCAACCCCAAAGGAAACACATACTAAACTGTCTAATCATTTTATCATTCTACATTTGTTTTGCAATGTGTATTGTGAAAAGTGCATCAGTGGCATTCTCTCTAGAGAAGACCCTCCATTGTTCTGAGAGTGTCTAACAGAGTTAGCTTGCCATTAGATTCATGTTTTTAAAAAAATTTAAGTACGCCTTTCTCTTGGAGAAGGCATTAAGATGACAAAGAGAGCATCTTCCATTTCTAGTTTTAAATATTAGATGAGGAGGAATCGTTGTCCTAACACAGTCAACCACGCTCTGGTTATACTGCTATTCTCTTGGCAGCTACCTGATGTCCATGTCTTAACCCCACATAGAGTTATCAGTTACTCTGTATCACCATTTGTGATGCATAAGGAAAAAACCTCCACATACTCACGATCCAATCTTGACTTTGACATAGCAATTTTGAAAGAATACCCTTAATCATTGGAACTAGATGATCTTGAGGTCCTTTCCAACCCTAGCTGTTCTATGATTCTATGAATCACATCCAACACACTTTGTCAATTTTAAGATCAGGCCAGAGTGATGGGAAAGATAATCATGAGAACCAAGGCTTCTATAATTTCTGTAAGGTTTCTATGGCTTAAAGACATTTATTGTACATAATAATGGAGCTACAACTGACAATTAAGTATATTTCAAAGCAAAGAGATATTCACTGGTTTACATTCCTGAAAAAAAATAAGAAGTAACCAGAAAGTACACAAGAAAAACATTTTTGTTTCAATGGAGGTGCTTCTGTTGAACAACATTTCCATGGAGTTACTTCTTCAGTGAGAAACTTGAAAACTGTTTACTGATGATGTAACTGTTTGATGACAGAAACTTGGTAACTATTTTGCATGAGAGTGGTAAATATTGTGAGAGTGAGCAATCTCTATTCATGTATACCTTGGGGAAGTTGTATGACATCAACGGGAATCTGGATTTAGTTACCTCATACTCTAAAACTGAACATGAACTGCTACCTGATGTCTACCAATAAAAGCAAGTTAATAAATCAAGCAGAAGAACTCAAACTATGAACTAACCTGAGATCTACACAGCTAAATAAGCCTAACAAGTCTCAGTTAAATTGACAGAAGTCATATAAAGACAGCCTCCATCAAGCGGACTAATACATTTTATGTTTCAATTCATAGATAAAAGATTCAAATTAAAGACTGCATCAAAACTACTGTCTTCTAATCTGTAATCATTTACACCCTCCAAGAACTGAGAGAATTACAACATTCTTTTGACTTGCTGTACACCACATTAGCGTTACAACCCTTAGTTGTCAAGACAATCCCTATGCTTTCAGCATCAGGTTACCAAGATCTTGCTATCAGATGCCCTACTGAATATTCAAGAGATTCCAGGTACACAAGTTGAGTAACTTACAACAACTTCATCTTAAATCATTTTAGACAATCTGAAGTCACCATTTGCATATTTGCTCATTAATTTTTTTTTGTTTTTTTATTTCTGCTTGTAATAGAGCTGAGCTTATGGAAAAATGTCTCACCCATAAGCAACTATCTGTCTTCACTGATTTTCTGCATCAGTGATCACCATTTCAGACAAATGAAAGTGTCCCTACATTACTATCATTAGTAGACAGGTTGCAAGC
Source organism: Nestor notabilis (assembly GCF_000696875.1). Classification (NCBI taxonomy): domain Eukaryota; kingdom Metazoa; phylum Chordata; class Aves; order Psittaciformes; family Psittacidae; genus Nestor; species Nestor notabilis. The sequence goes on along the minus strand of NW_009920033.1, from coordinate 2,053 downwards.
ATTCAAATCATCTGAAGAAACCATGTTGAGATGATTCGCCTGGCACTGGCAGAGAACTGGAAGTAGATCATTTGCTACCACACACGGCACTATCCAGTGTCTTCTCAGGAGCAGAGCACATTAAGGCATTAGATGCCATTTGCATTATCACACAGCAGGGGGCTACAGCAGCTACAATTCCAGGATAATCTTAACCCATATCTCTATACTATCAATCCAACAAAGCTGGTTTTAATGTTAGTTTCTCACATGCAAACTCTTTATTGTAAAGCGCTTACTTTTCAGGTTACATAAAAACAGCTCAGGTGCCGTACTTGAGTTATTCTAAAGATATGCTGTCCCCAACTGCTAAATTTTGTTTAAGGAAAGCTAAACTCAAGAAGCAGAAAGAAACCATCGGAATGAAACAAAAAAGTAAGGCTGACTGTAAATGTATGTAATGGTTTAACCCCTCGGGACATCATTTAAGTACTCCCAAATCATCACAGTGCACAAGCTAAGAACCAAGAGCAGCCAGAGATCCTACTATTTTCAGAGCAAACGCTGGAGAGGGCAGAGCAGACTAATATCATACCCGAACTCAGCTGACAAACCGCTTCTCAGCTCAACATGTTATTACTCTCTCTTCCACCTCCATCACTTCCCTTTCACAGCAAGCAGTTGACACTGGGCTCTTTTACTTCTTGTTTGCCTCCTTTCCAAAGGGGCTGCTTGCTGCTAATGCTACTCCATGCACAAGCTGAGAAGCATTATTCTATGTCCTCTTCCCTCAGCTGATGCTTCATCAATAGCCAGGATAGATTCCTTAATCAAGTCTCTCCACAGATCATGCCAGAAAGGCACACTTCCATCCAGAATGCATGTCAGCTTGACTGTTTGTCACCCTGTCTTTAAACTTCATTAGCTTCAATTTCACTAACAGGAACCATCCACAGTTATAACCCAGAAATGCTTCGAATCCTCAGAACGAAGATCTTATTCACATACAGAGCTGACAAAAAACCTGCATGTCCTACGGCCCATAAACAGAAAAATCAGAGAAACCTTAACAAATCCATTGAGCCACTTCACAACCGTCTGGGGAAGCAAAGCAAACCAACAGGAAAACAACACAACAAGAAGTGTGCCTAATATTCAGTTGTGCCTAAATAAATGGCAGAAACTGAGGAAACAACATTTGTGAAGTAGCAGTATAAGGGGCACCAAAAAAAATCATATTCTGCTAGCTGCAGTCGCTATTCAGGACAGTTCTCCTAGAAAACACTTACTCATCATTTTCTCCATTCTCCTTTACCTTAAGAGAACAGGATAGCAGGAATTACTTGCTCTCACTCCTGTCAGAAGGCTACAGGTTCTTTGTATCTTCCCCCCCCTCCCTTTTTCCTCCAATAGTGCTCAGCACAAGCGCCTCGTGAAGCAGCACTCTGCTGAAGTGCAGTATACAGGAGCCTAAGGATTTCCGACTGAAATTTTAATCAGGAGCTGGAAAAATAATTCTGTGAGAAACTGAAATGAGAGAGATGCTTTATAGACACGGAGGGCAAGCTGGGTAACACGTTGAGCATCGCTTTTCCCCATCTGCCAGGACAGGCCCAATCTGGTTATCTTCACACAGCAACAGTCAGATTTGTATTACACCCTTTTTCTCGCAACATGTTTTTTACCTGATGCAGTTCACGGAGTTACATTTTGCCTGGCACACTCCCTGAACTGCTGTGAAAGGCATCACTGTTTTTAATCACTGGTTTACTCTCCAAACTGCGATGTGCTGAATGCAGCTGATTGCATCTTAGGGAAGATCAAATCCTCCTCCTCCAGCAGCAGCCCCGATTTTATTGGTGACAGAAAGTCAGTCCAGACGCTTCCCACCACCACCCCCACTCACCCCCCTCTTCCTTCGCAGGGCAATGAATCGACAATTCACAGGGAATGTAAAAGGCAGAGAGGAGCCAACCCCCAGGTGCAGCCCGCCGCACATGCCCCAATAAATAATCTTGTATAGCACTAACACAGCAGCTCCTTGTGCAGTGACGTACAGGGCAACTCATAAACA
>NW_009920032.1:987-6655 GCF_000696875.1 Nestor notabilis | reverse complement strand
AGGAGCTTTAAGGGCCCTTCCAACCCAAACCGTGCTGAGGTGGTGCCCCTGCTCTGAACTAGGACAGGTGAAGGCTGCAGGCGACACAGGGCACGTCTCTCCAACAGGATGCAATTTATTCCCGGCTTTCCGCTCTCGGAGCTGCCCCTTTGATCTCGGAGGACACACTTGCGTCCTGGCTCGAAGGCACTGCTGGTTTTCATTAGCGGCTTCGCTCTGCAAACAGTAGCTGGAATTGCTTGGAGCCTCGCTGGGCTCTTTATAAACCAGCTCAAAGGGACACGGGGAGACAATAAAGCCTCACCTGGCTGTGTCTCCTCCAGCAGGGGATGAGGCACCCCAAGGCTTTTGGGGTTCCTGCTTAGAACCATGGAATAGGTTGGCAGGGACCCTAAAGCTCATCCAGCTCCAACCCCTGCCCCGGGCAGGGACACCTTCCACTAGAGCAGGTTGCTCCAAGCCCCTGTGTCCACGCTGGTTTGTTACCCCCTCGCAGGACATGCTGCCATCAAACCTCGCCTGCAGCTCGGGGTACGCTCCTCTCCTTTCCAAGGGGCTGTTTGAGCATGTGGAAGCCGTTAACTCCCCAGTCACTGTGATTTAAAGTCTCTTTTGATCACCCAGCTTGCAGACGCCCGCCCCCCATCCCCAGCTCTGCAGACCCATGCGGCGAGCAGCTCCCTCCCGCATCCTTCCCGGGGGACTGAGCCCCGCACCCATGTCCCAGAGAATTCCAGCTGCCAGGATGAGGCCCACGTTGCAGTCACTGTTCCTGCCGTGCAGCAGTGAGACTGCCCCATTTCAGGGCTCTGTGTGATGCTTTGCCGTGCCCTCCTTGCCCTGCAAAAGGCACCGCGTCCCAATCTGCGGTGCCAGGCTGATGGTTTGGCTATTCCCCTCTTTGCTTTGCCTTCAGCTCCCGGAAAACATTCGGGAGACTCATTCGCCAGCAGCTACAAGCTCAATAAACGTTACCGCTAGATGTCAGTGCCTCCCTATGGAGGAAATCCTACATCCATCCCTGCGAGTTGGCTGCCCTGGAGCGGATCCTGCAGCTGCAAGAGGAGAGTGAAGGGTCCTGCAGCCAGCACCGAACCCACCTGATTGCAAAAAAGGACGTAATTCCATTAGTTTCCTTTTGAAGGCAGCAAGTGGGAAGAAATCTCTGCCAGAAAAGCACCTGGGCTTCAAATCACAGCCCTGGCCTTGTGTCCTGCCCAGTTCTCTTCAGCAGAACCATCTTAGCTGCCAGGTTGGCAAGTGAGGCTCGAGGAAAGGATTTCTTGCCTTATATTTGCATGACATGTGGGGCTTGATTTGGAGCAGGTGAATTAAACAGCAAAACGTGCCATCCTAGGACGGATCAGGAATCACTGCACTGCACTCCTATGGCCACAAGAGGGCGCCTCTGCCCTACAAGTCGTGGTTATTTAGCCTTTGGTACCCCAAAACCCCTTAAATAGATGGGGTTTCCTTCCTCTTAATGCACTATTTGAGCCTCCCCCAGTGCAGCATCCCATCCCTGGGCTTGTGCGTCAAGAGGTTTGGCAGCTGAGAGTGATGCGGGGGGAAAACCGTAGTTCCCACTGGATCATTTAAATCAGACTTCCAGGCTTAGGAAAGAGCAAGGACAGTTCTTTGCTAACGCAGGGTCTCGATTTATCAACTGAATGTGCCACATCCAAAACCTCCTGGGGCTGTAGCTGCACCATGAGCCGGGTACATCAAGAGTAAAGGGCTGTGCTTTGATTTGGCTTGATTTTAAAGGATTCCACCTCTGATTTCCAAGCCCTCTTAAGGCATCTCCATACTGATTCTCTATTTTTAATCTCATTTTGATGTGTAATGCGATCAGTCGCATTCAATTACCTTTCATACCTCGATATGCAGAGCAATAAAGTCTCACCAGAGGGCAACCTTGCTTCGGGGTGGGTTTGGAGCTCCGGTCCAGGTGTGCCTGTAAGGAAAGCAGGTTTATGGCTGTCCAAAATCCAGGGTTAAATCCTGTTTCCAGCACTGCAGCCCCCCAAGGCTTTGTGCTCCTTGGGGAGCTGCTTCTCTGCTTCTCCACCTGGTCTTGAGGCTTGCAAAGTGTCCTGAGACCAGAGAAGAGCCTCTAAGGAACTCCTGGTCCTTCCCCAAACCCTTCACAAAGCTGTGTCCAGCCTGGGGTTAAAACCTCCCAATGTGACAGACACCTCCAGGCCTGCCCAAGGGCTGCTTTTCCCATGAACCAGGCCATAAATAGTGCTAAAGAAATATAAAAAGATAATGAAAATACTCTTCTCTAGGGAAAAAAACCCAGATCTGACTCCCCCTTTCTCTTTATTCCACTCTTGGGTGGTTTATGGGCTGAGGAGAATGAATGAGCTTCATAATGGAGTGATGAGCATCCTCAGCATCTGGCTTGTGAACTTCCATCCCCCCAGATGTGCATCATTTTGACAACCTTTCAGGCTTACCCAGGTCTGCAGCTTCACCCTTTTGTTTGGTGTCTCCTTGCATCTTCGCTTTATGCGTCTCCAAAATGAGCATCCCACAAAGCAAATCAATCAAGGACGGACCCTGTCTCAGGCAAGTGAGGAGAGAGGGGAATTTGGGATGATTTCTTTGTCATGGAACCATAGAGTCACAGACTGATCTGGGTTGGAAGGGACCTTAACGCTCATCACCCCTTGGTATTCCCATATTGAAGCCCTGGTGCCAGAGGTGACATTATGTGTCAGCACCATGCGAGAAGGCAGCAGAGATGCTCCTGCTGCAGGAGCAGTGAGATGAAGCACAGGGATGTTTCTGTGCAGCACCTCTGCACGGGGGGAACAGGCTGATGTGGTTTTGGTGGTGTTGCAGATGTGCTTGAAGACGTTTAAATCACAGATCCTCTCTCACGGGGCAGGTGAAGCGCTGCTGCCATCCCCGCTGCACGGGAAACCCAAGGCAGAGCATCCAGCCCCTATCACCAGGGCCAGAATGCACCTAATGGAACTCAGCATCTTCCTGGACCAAGGATGGGGCAGGTTTTAGGTTACAAAGCCCTCACGTGCTAGGGTTTCTTGCGCATCTCGCCCTCACTGACCCTATCCAGACCCAGCCAGCTTTCATTCTCCAAGCCTTTCTTTCCTGGAAAGCATCCTAACAGCTCGCTTTGACTCATCTTCAGTCCCTGGAGAGCATCCTCCTTCCTTGCCCATATGGTGGGGAGCTGGGAGAGCACAGCCTGAACCTCTGGGTGAGAGCCCAGGCCTCTGGTCTGCCAACCTTCCAGACAAAGACAAGTGAAGGGCTTGCAACACCAGCTTTCCCCTGCCTGCAACCTTCCCCCTCTGCCTTTGGCCTGGAGATATGGTTTATTAAATGCTATTTCTTTTGTGATCCGGAGTATCCAGGGGATAGGTGAGGGTTTGGGGTTATTTTTGCTTTTATTTCTAAACGGCATGGCAACAGTGATGGAAGAGAAGAACTTGTCATCGTTTCCCAGAGGTGAAGCAGGAGGAAGGTGGGAGAAGGAGTGTCCACACTGCAGACGAGCTCACGCTGACATTTCAGGATCAGGATGAGCTATAGATTAGACCTGGCTGAGAGAGGATTTACCTTAAAGCGGTTTCTAGGCAAAAATCAAAGTAGAAGCCAAATTTACCTTATACACTTTAATATACCTTCTTATCTGTAGCTGTTTGCTGAGGCCCAAAGGCATCTTCCATCTCCATTCCCTGCTTACCATGTGCTTCCCTTTAGGTCACCTATATCCAGCCCATTTCCACTAAATCCAGGCAAACTACGGGGGGCTGAAGAGCAGCCAGCTTCATCCCCAAGCACTTGGAGACATGCAGAGTGAGACCAAGGTGTGCTCCTTTGTGCCGATGGAAAGGGCCGTGGGGTGCTGGGAGACCCCTAAGGAAGGGACCTGCTTGCTCTTGCCTGGCCCTCGCCCTCCTGCTGTGGCTGGTTGCTGTGATCTGCACCTTTGTGTTGCAGAAGACACAACAGAGACGTCACCCTTTGCCCACCCTGTTTTGGGAGGGATGTGCCATAGAGATAGAAGATGCCACTACGCTGGGAGTGCTGCAGGGCTTTGTCTGGGTCCTCCCCAGTGAAAGGGATTGGGAGAATCACATCATATCCTTGAGCTACAGGATACATACAAACGTGCCTCCCTTCTTGTCTGGTGGCATGGAGCTGCCTGTAAAAGGGTGAGCCCTAAGGGCAGTATGTGCCCCATAGACCCAGCAGACTTTCTCCTCCCCACAGGCAGGAAGATGAAGGCAGCACACGATTTGGCTTTGGGTAGGTGGTTCCCACCTGCTCCCAGCTGATCCATCCTTTCACTTCCACCCCATAGACTCCAGCACACTGTTAACATCACTGGTCAGATCAAGTCTACCTAAACCCCGGTGTCCAATGGGATGGAGTGGGTCTCAGCTCGAGCAGAGCCAAACCACTGCATTTTCTGCCTGCCTGCCCCCATCAGGAGGCAATCAGATGTTCTCCAGGATGGAGATAGAGTCCTGCCAGCTCGATTTGAACCATCTCTGCTGCTGGAGAAGACCTGGAGCAGATGGAGGGGCTGGAGCAGCAGTGACTAACCCCGGCTTGATGGCCTCTAGGCTGAGGTACATGGAGCCAAGGTGCTGTCACGGTGCATCTGCTCCCTGTCCCATAGAGATCCAACCCCTGCCCCGGGCAGGGACACCTTCCACTAGAGCAGGTTGCTCCAAGCCCCTGTGTCCAACCTGGCCTTGAACACTGCCAGGGATGGGACAGCCACAGCTTCTCTGGGCACCCTGTGCCAGCGCACTTGTCCCATTGAATGGAGCAGGAGAGGAGAAACTCCCTTCTGGCACCTCAAGATGCTCGAGGTTGTGCCCTTTTTCCCGTGCACCTCCTCTCCCTGTGCTGCCCATTTTCTCTTTGTGGTCCCATTGACATCCCTGGGCACAGGGATCAGAGCAAAACCCCGGACTCACTGCGCCCAGTGCACTCAGATGATCATCTTGGGCCACAGGGTGAGCTGCAAGGCACACGACAAAGCAAACCACAGCATGGGGAAGTGCTGGCACTGGAAGGAGCTCTGTGGGCTCTGCCTCTTAAGCAACTGCCTTGGCTTATACTTCATATACGCACAAAAGTCTAAAGCTGTGCTTGAAGCCTTTGTTGAAATCACACCAAAACCAGCCTGTCTATAAAAAGGCCTTAATTTCATCATTAAACCAACCCAGAGCGCTGGAGAGGAGCGTGGGCTCCTCATGCATCTCCACGTGCAGCCCATCCCCACATCAGGGTGCTTATTGCTGCCCATAAATCTATTCCTCAGCCACAGAGGGTTACCGAGGGCTCTTCACTGCTCTCCTTCGGGCTGTCCTGCTCCCAAAAAGTCCTTGTCTTTCTACCTCCCAACAGCATCTTCTGCCCCAGCGTCCTTCCCGGTCCCAAGCGCTGTTCTGATGGACACCCTGTCTGGAAGCACAAAAGATGGGGCCACTGGGGTGGCATTTCACCGGGGTGGCAGGTCTGGAGGAGCACGGAGGGGACACAGCCCTGATCTCAGGGCTGGGCTGGTAAAAACACATTAATACCTTTCCGAAGGAGTGCGAGAGGTGCCGGCAGGTCCCCAGTGAACTGGCCCCAAACCAGCAAGGAGCAGAGGACTTTCATTTTCACTGCACAGCCC
>NW_009920032.1:0-962 GCF_000696875.1 Nestor notabilis | reverse complement strand
ACAGAACTTCCTCCCACTCCTTTTCCTGGAGCACAAGTGGGGAGCAGCAGGAGGGAGCCTGGTGGATGGGAACATCCCTGAGGGCTGCAGGGTCCCCTTCGGCACTGCAAGAATACAAGTGAAGAGGGTCCCCATCACACACCCCCATCCATCCCACCCCACATTCCCATCCCACTCCCCTGTCCCATTCCATCCCACACCCCCATCCCATCCCATCTCATTCCATCCCATCCCACTCCCGTGTTCCGTTCCATCCCACACCCCCATCCCATCCCATCTCATTCCATCCCATCCCACTCCCGTGTTCCGTTCCATCCCACACCCCCATCCCATCCCATCTCATTCCATCCCATCCCACTCCCGTGTTCCGTTCCATCCCACACCCCCATCCCATCCCATCTCATTCCATCCCATCCCACTCCCGTGTTCCGTTCCATCCCACACCCCCATCCCATCCCATCTCATTCCATCCCGTCCCACTCCCGTGTTCCATTCCATCCCACACCCCCATCCCATTCCATCTCATTCCATCCCATCCCACTCCCGTGTTCCGTTCCATCCCACACCCCCATCCCATCCCATCTCATTCCATCCCGTCCCACTCCCGTGTTCCATTCCATCCCACACCCCCATCCCATTCCATCTCATTCCATCCCATCCCACTCCCGTGTTCCGTTCCATCCCACACCCCCATCCCATCCCATCTCATTCCATCCCGTCCCACTCCCGTGTTCCATTCCATCCCACACCCCCATCCCATTCCATCTCATTCCATCCCATCCCACTCCCGTGTTCCGTTCCATCCCACACCCACCCCCCCCCCCCACCCCATCCGATCTCATTCCATCCCACCCTCCCGTGCCATGCCACGCCATGCCATCCTACCCCATTCCCCTTATCCCATCCCATCCCATCCTATCCCATACCTCCCATTCTATTCCATGCTATCTCATCCTACCTTC